>NW_011495021.1:760752-773234 GCF_000754665.1 Bison bison bison
AAATATTATTGACTGACATTGAGGAATTCAAATACCTCCTAGTATAACAATATGCTAATTAACCTCAGGCAACTACACTTATACAACTTTCCAGACTTGTGACCCTAATAAAACATGGTAGAAAAGAGAAGTTTCTTCCCATAAATGAAATTTTGCATAAATAAAATATTTGCTATGCTGATGTCCCTGTTTAGATATGGTACTTCCCATTTCTCTTACTGTGTGAAAATTAATGATACTCAATATTAAAATATATCATAATAATAAGTCACATTTTTTGAGTACACACTAATATGTCAATAAATGTTAGCTTGCTACATACTAACACATCAGCCCTAAATAGGATATAATTATTCACATTTTATGTAAGATATCAAAGTTAGAGGGAAAAAAATGATTTGCCTAAGTTACATAGGTGTATAGTGTCAGTTTACATCAGAGCTCAAAGAAATACATCATCAATACGTGACTAACTCTATAATAAGAGTCTTCTTCACTTTCCCCAAGTCGTAAATTTGAGAAAACAAACCTGGCTTGCCTTCTCTGGTATTTTGTATCTTGTATGTTCATGCTCAGTTGCTCACTGTATCCTATTCTTTGTGATCATATGGAATGTAGCCCTCGAGGCTCCTCTGTCTATGGAATTTTACCGGCAAGAATACTGGAGTGGGTTGCCATTTCCTACTCCAGGGTATCTTTCTGAGTCAAGGATAGAACTCATGTCTCTTGCATCTCCTGCATTGGCAGGCAGATTCTTTACCATTGTGCTACCTGGGAAGCTCATTTTATTAATATATCTACTGAGACATAAATCATAAGTTTTTGTGTCAAGTCAGGTGCTGTCAACATAAAAGTTTTACCTTTGATAAAGATTATTTTAAGGTCAAGAAAAAGAAATACAAGAAGGTAAAGTGGTTGTCTGAGGAGGCCTTACAAATAGCTGAGAAAAGAAGAGAAACAAAAGACAAGGGAGAAAGGGAAAGTTAGACCCAGCTGAATGCAGAGTTGCAAAGAATAGCAAGGAGAGAGAAGAAAACTTTCTTAGGTGAACAAACAAAGAAACAGAGGAAAACAATAGAATGGGAAAGACTAGAAAATCTCTTTAAAAAAGTTAGAGATATCAAGGGAATATTTCATGAAAGGATGGGCAGGATAAAGGACAGAAATAGTAAGGACCTAGCAGGAGCACCAGGGACTAAGATAAGGTGGCAAGACCACAGAGAAAAATTACATTAAAAAGTCTTAGTGACGTGGATAATCACAATAGTGTGGTTACTCATCTAGAGCCAGACATCCTGGAGTGTGAAAGCAAGTGGGCCTTAGGAACACAGCTAGTGGAGCTGATGGAATTCCAGTTGAGCTATTTCAAATCTTAAAATATGATGTTGTTAAAGTCTGCCCTCAGTATGTCAGCAAATTTAGAAAACTCAGCTATGGCCACAGGACTGAAAAGGCCAGTTTTCATTCCAGTCCTATGGAAGGGCAATGCCAAAGAATGTCTGAACTACTGTACAATTGTACTCATTTCACATGCTAGCAAAGTTATTCTCAAAATCCTTCACACCTGGCTTCAACACTACTTGAACCAAGAACATCCAGATGTACCAGCTGGACTTAGAAAAGGCAGAAGAACCAGAGATCAAGGTGCCAACACTCACTGGATATTAGAGAAAGCAAGGGAATTCCAGAAAAGTATCTACTTCTGCTTCATTGACTTTGCTAAAGCCTTTGACTGTATGGATCACAAAAACCTGTGGAAAATTGTTAAAGACATAGGAACACCAGACCACTTACCTGCCTTCTGAGAAACCTGTATGCAGGTCATGAAGCAACAGTTAGAACGGGACATGTAACAATGGACTGGTTATAAATTTGGAAGGAGTACAGTTGTATATTGTCACCCTGCTTATTTAACTTATATGCAGAGTACATCATGTGAAATGTCAGACTGCGTGAATCACAAGCTGGAATCAACACTGCCAGGAGAAAAATCAATAATCATCTTCAAATATGTAGATGATACCACTGTAATGGCAGAAAGTAAAGAGGAACTATAGAGCCTCTTGATGAGGGTGAAAGAGGAGAGTGAAAAAAACTGGCTTAAAACTCAACATTCAAAAACGAAGATCATGCCATCTGGTCCCATCATTTCATGGCAGATAGATGGGGAAATTTTTGAAACAGTGACAGAGTTTAATATAACAGACCATAATGAAAGCTGAGCACTGAAGAATTGATACTTTCATGTCATGGTGCTGGAGAAGACTCTTGAGAGTCCCTTGAATAAAAAGAGATTAAAGCAGTCAGTTCTAAAGAAATCAACTCTGAATATTCTTTGGAAGCACTGATGTTGAAGCTGCAGCTCCAATATTTTGGCCACCTGAGCATGGTGTACTATAGTCCATGGGATGGCAAAGAGTTGGGCACAACTTAGAGACTGAACAACAACAATAATTATTAACACTTAGGAGAGTTTTTCTTCCTGTAGGAAGAATAATTTTCATTATGTGCTGAAAACATCGTCTGCTCCAAACTGTTCTCTTGGTATGTGAATGTCTTAGATAATATTATAGTCCTATAACATTCTCTTCAGATCAGATCAGATCAGATCAGTCCGCTCAGTCCTGTCTGACTCTTTGCGGCCCCATGAATCTCAGCATGCCAGGCCTCCCTGTCCATCACCAACTCCCGGAGTTCACTCAGACTCATGTCCATCGAGTCAGTGATGCCATCCAGCCATCTCATCCTCTGTCATCCCCTTCTCCTCCTGCCCCCAATCCAGAGTCTTTTCCAATGAGTCAACTCTTTGCATGAGGTGGCCAAAGTATTGGAGTTTCAGCTTTAGCATCATTCCTTCCAAAGAAATCCCAGGGCTGATCTCCTTCAGAATGGACTGGTTGGATCTCCTTGCAGTCCAAGGGACTCTCAAGAGTCTTCTCCAACACCAGAAGTCAAAAGCATCAATTCTTCGGCCCTCAGCCTTCTTCACAGTCCAACTCCCACATCCATACATGACTACAGGAAAAACCACAGCCTTGACTAGACGAACCTTTTTTGGCAAAGTAATGTCTCTGCTTTTCAATATGCTATCTAGGTTGGTCATAACGTTCCTTCCAAGGAGTAAACGTCTTTTAATTTCATGGCTGCAGTCACCATCTGCAGTGATTTTGGAGCCCAGAAAAATAAAGTCTGACACTGTTTCCACTGTTTCCCCATCTATTTCCCATGAAGTGATGGGACCGGATGCCATGACCTTTGTTTTCTGAATGTTGAGCTTTAAGCCAACTTTTTCACTCTCCACTTTCACTGTCATCAAGAGGCTTTTGAGTTCCTTTTCACTTTCTGCCATAAGGGTGGTGTCATCTGCATATCTGACGTTATTGAAATTTCTTGCGGCAATCTTGATTCCAGCTTGTGCTTCTTCCAGCCCAGCGTTTCTCATGAGGTACTCTGCATATAAGTTAAATAAACAGGGTGACAATATACAGCCTTGACGTACTCCTTTTGCTATCTGGAACCAGTCTATTGTTCCATGTCCAGTTCTAACTGTTGCTTCCTGACCTGCATACAAATTTCTCAAGAGGTAGATCAGGTGGTCTGATATTCCCATCTCTTTCAGAATTTTCCACAGTTTATTGTGATCCACACAGTCAAAGGCTTTGGCATAGTCAATAAAGCAGAAATAGATGTTTTTCTGGAACTCTTTTGCCAGGCTTCAGCAATATGTGAACCGTGAACTTCCTGATGTTCAAGCTGGTTTTAGAAAAGGCAGAGAAACCAGAGATCAAATTGCCAACATCTGCTGGATCATGGAAAAACATTCTCTTGGTTTCCTCATATTGGAGGGGGAGATAATATTTAATTAACTGATAAAAAGTATGATATAAAAACTATGCTAGAGCAGCCATCAGCTAAATAACAATTACCATAAAAGGTTTAAAATACCAAAGCTGACAGTAATCACATATAATAGCATACAGTGTTAAGGAAAACAGAGTGAATGTTTTAGTTCAGTTCAGTTCAGTCTCTTAGTCGTGTCTGACTCTGTGATCTCATGGGCTGCAGCACACCAGGCCTCCCTGTCTATCACCAACCAACTCCTGGAGTTTACTCAAACTCATATCCACTGAGTCAGTGATGCCATGCAACCATCTCATCCTCTGTTGTCCCATTCTCCTCCCACCTTCAATCTTTCCCAACATCAGGGTCTTTTCAAATAAGTCAGCTGTTTGCATCAGGTGGCCAAAGTATTGGAGTTTCAGCTTCAACATCAGTCTTTCCAACAAACACCCAGGACTGATCTCCTTTACTATGGATTGGTTGGATCTCCTTGCAGTCCAAGGGACACTCAAGAGTCTTCTCCAACATCACAGTTCAAAAACATGAATTCTTTTGTGCTCAGTTTTCTGTATAGCCCAACTCTAACATCCATACATGACTACTGGAAAAACCATAGCCTTAACTAGGCAGACCTTTGTTGGCAAAGTAATGTCTCTGCTTTTGAATATGCTGTCTAAGTTGGTCATAACTTTTCTTCCAAGGAGTAAGCATCTTTTAATTTCATGGCTGCAGTCACCATCTGCAGTGATTTTGGAACCCCCCAAAATACAGTCTGTCACTGTGTCCATTGTTTCCCCATCTATTTGCCATGAAGTGATGGGACCAGTTGCCATGATCTTAGTTTTCTGAATGTTGAGCTTTAAGCCAACTTTTTCACTGTCCTCTTTCACTTTCATCAAGAGGCTTTTTAGTTCCTCTTCACTTTCTGCCATAAGGGTGGTGTTATCTGCATATCTGAGATTATTGAAATTTCTCCTGGCAATCTTGATTCCAGCTTGTGTTTCCTCCAGCCCAGTGTTTCTCATGATGTACTCTGCATATAAGTTAAATAAACAGGGTGACAATATACAGCCTTGATGTACTCCTTCCTGATTTGGAACCAGTCTGTTGTTCCATGTCCAGTTCTAACATCCGTCCTGACCTGCATACAGATTTCTCAAGAGGCAGATCAGGTCGTCTGGTATTCCCATCTCTTGAAGAATTTTCCACAGTTTGTTTTGATCCACGTAGTCAAAGCGTTTGGCACAGTCAGTAAAGCAGAAGTACAGGTTTTTCTGGAATTCTCTCTGGCTTTTTGGATGATCCAGTGGATGTTGTCAATTTAATCTCTGGTTTCTCTGCCTTTCTAAATCCCCAGCTTGAACATCTGGAAGTTCATGGTTCACGGAGTGTTGAAGCCTGGCTTGGAACATTTTGAGCATTACTTTGCTTGCATGTGAGATGAGTGCAATTGTGTGGTAGTTTGAGCATTCTTTGGAATTGCCTTTCTTTGGGATTGGAAGGAAAACTGACGTTTTCCCATCCTGTGGCCACTGCTGAGTTTTCCAAATTTGTGGGCATATTGAGTGCAACACTTTCACAGCATCATCTTTTAGGACTTGAAATAGCTCAATTGGGATTCCATCACCTCCACTAGCTTTGTTTGTAGTAATGCTTCCT
This sequence comes from Bison bison bison, assembly GCF_000754665.1. Taxonomy (NCBI): domain Eukaryota; kingdom Metazoa; phylum Chordata; class Mammalia; order Artiodactyla; family Bovidae; genus Bison; species Bison bison. The sequence continues at coordinate 766,252 of NW_011495021.1, forward strand.
AAGGCCCACTTGATTTTGAATTTCAGGATGTCTGGCTCTAGGTGAGTGATCACACTATCGTGATTGTCTGGGTCATGAAGATCTTTTTTGTATAGTTCTTCTGTGTATTCTTGCCATCTCTTCTTAACATCTTCTGCTTCTGTTAGGTCCATACCATTTCTGGCCTTTATTGTGCTCATCTTTGCATGAATTGTTCCCTTGGTATCTCTAATTTTCTTGAGATCTTAGTCTTTCCCATTCTATTGTTTTCCTCTATTTCTTTGCATTGATCACTGAGGAAGGCTTTCTTATCTTTATTTGCTATTCTTTGGAACTCTGCATTCTAATTAGAATATCTTTCCTTTTCTCCTCTGCTTCTCTTCTTTCTACAGATATTCAAGTCCTCCTCAGGCAACCACTTTGCCTTTTTGCATTTCTTTTTCTTGGTGATGGTCTTGATCTCTGCCTCTTGTACAGTGTCATGAACCTCCGTCCATAGTTCTTCAGGCACTCTGTCTATCATATCTAATCCCTAGAATCTATTTGTCACTTCCACTGTATAGTCATAATGGATTTGATTTTGGTCATACCTGAATGGTCTCGGAGAAGGCAGTGGCACCCCACTCCAGTACTCTTGCCTGGAAAATCCCATGGACAGAGGAGCCTGGTAGGCTGCGGTCCATGGGGTCGCAAAGAGTTGGACATGACTGAAGTGACTTAGCAGCAGCATACCTGAATAGTCTAGTGTTTTTCCCTACTTTCTTCAATTTAAGTCTGAATTTGGCAATAAAGAGTTAATAATCTGAGCTACAGGCAGCTCCTGTCTTGTGTTTGCTGACTCTATAGAGCTTTTCCATCTTTGGCTGCAAAGAATATAATCAATCTGATTTTGGCATTTACCATCTGGTGATGTCTGGTGTGTAGAGTCTTCTCTTTGCTGTTAGAAGAGGGTGTTTGCTATGATCAGTGCGTTCTCTTGGGAAAACAATATTCGCCTTTGCCCTGCTTCATTTTGTACTCCAGGGCCAAACTTCTTTAAATTTCAAAATCTATTTAAAAGTCAAAATTCTGAGAGGTTAAGGCTGTGCCTATTTGATATTCCTGCTTTTCTCTCCATCTTTAAAAGAATGTTTTGCACTTGTTTCTTCCCCTATTTGAAATATTCTCTCTCTCTCTCATTCTCTCTCTGACAGATGCTTAGATCACAGTATCTCCTTTATTGTTCCTGAGGTAAATCCTGACACTACTAAGGTTTTTTCCTAAATCAAAACAAGTTTGAAAAGCTGATCCAATGGAGGAGAAGGGGGAAAAAAAAAGACTTCAGTGTTGTAAACATTTTCCCAGAGATCAAGGCTATTATCCATCATTATTTGATAAACAGAGTCAATTAAAAGCATTCACATGTAAAACTTCCCTTTACAAAGAGCTCACTGTATTGCTACAGTCCTGGGAGAAAACTGGGAGAAGAAGAAAAGGGAAGAAAGGAAAAGACTTTAGACCTCTAACCAAGAGGAATGGTAAACATTTTATGTGTTCTGAATTAATTTGTTTGTACTTTCTTGAAAAAGTAATTGCTACTTAATTTTTAGGAAAAGCAAGTTTTATATTTCCATAAAGTGTTGTTTAATTATGAACTATGCAGAGCATGAAGGAAGAGAGACTAGAGTAGTAAAAATTTAAAGAAAAACTTGCATTTGTAAATCTTATTTTTTTCTTGGTCACATTCTTGTTTAGCTGTCACTGGAGTAGTATAATCATTTCACTCAACTCTACAGTGATTAGATTATTATTATTATTTTACTACAATATTCTTGGCAGCTTTTCTGAGATGGGAGGATTTGTATACAGATTACAATAAAATTGAAAATCTGTTCCTGGATTATCACAAAAGAAAAAAAAAAAAAACCCGCAGAAGGGAGGTTTAGAATTTTTTGTATAGTGAATTCATTGATTTACTGCATTTAGTAGGTGTTTAGGCTTCCATATCATCCTACCTTTTAAAAAGAAAGATATATAATATGTAATGTAATTTTATGGATATCACATGGACATCTTTGAGTTTTATTCCTAGATTGTCTATTTCTTAATTGTTTTAAATAAACTTTAATGTATACTGTCATGCTTCTTAAACGTGTTGCCTTATTTATTAAGGCATTAGGAAGAGAAAAAAAAATTCACTGAAGTTTTTTAGTGAGTTTTTAAAAATCTACTCACTGTAGATTTTTACAACTATAAATCAAAACCTAAAATAAGCTTTCTAAGTATATATATATATATATATATATACACACACACACACATATATATGTATGTATCAAGATAGTATCAAATCTCAAAATAGCATTATTTTGCAAACTGCAATATTTTGTTGTATGTTTACAAAAAACTAATGAGGAAACTTTTCCTTTAGTTTAGCTTTCCATACTTAATGGATTTGCAGTAATACAGCATTACTGAGATATAAAAACTATAGCATTGCCCCTCAGAAAATCAGAATTAAACAAAAAGTACCTTAAAAATCTAGTCTAATACTCTTACTTTACAAAGTAAAAAAAAAGAAAAATTGAGACTACCTAAGATGAATGATTTTGTTCAAAATATATGGAGCTTGTTTAGTGACAGAAACCAAGACAACATGTAGAGGTGAAAATCCTTGTAATCGCATTGCACTGTGCACAAGAAGCTTTAGGTCACGTCTGTAGGCTCCTTTTCCTCTGTGATCCTCAGGTTGACCAAAATTAAAGCCCTGCATTTATTCAGCACTCGACTCAAAGCTATTGAAATGCTTTAAATGCAGTGTTTTACCTAAACATATGCTTAATGCTAAAGAAAACTTTAACATGAAGTAGCATATATGCTCAAACTCCCGCACAATTGCACTCGTCTCACACGCTAGTAAAGTAATGCTCAAAATTCTCCAGGCCAGGCTTCAGCAATACATGAACCATGAACTTCCAAATGTTCAAGCTGGATTTAGAAAAGGCAGAGGAACCAGAGATCAAATTGCCAACATCCGCTGGATCATTGAAAAAGCAAGAGAGTTCCAGAAAAATATTTGTTTCTTCTTTATTGACTATGCCAAAACCTTTGACTGTGTGGATCACAATAAACTGTGGAAAATTCTGAAAGAGATGGGAATACCAGACCACCTGACCTGCCTCTTGAGAAATCTGTATGCAGGTCAGGAAGCAACAGTTAGAATTGGACATGGAACAACAGACTGGTTCCAAATAGGAAAAGGCGTATGTCAAGGCTGTATATTGTCACCCTGCTTGTTTAACTTATGTGCAGAGTACATCATGAGAAATGCTGGGCTGGAGCCAGCACAAGCTGGAATCAAGTTTTCTGGGAGAAATATCAATAACCTCAGATATGCAGATAACACCACCCTTAGGGCAGAAAGTGAAGAAGAACTGAAGAGTCCCTTGATGAAAGTGAAAGAGGAGAGTGAAAAAGTCAGCTTAAAGCTCAACATTCAGAAAACTAAGATCATGGCATCCGGTCCCATCACTTCATGGCAAATAGATGGGGATACAGCGGAAACTTGGCTGAATTTATTTTTTTGGGCTCCAAAATCACTGCAGATGGTGACCGCAGCCAAGAAATTAAGACTCTTACTCCTTGGAAGGAAAGTTATGACCAACCTAGACAGCATATTAAAAAGCAGAGACATTACTTTGCCAACAAAGCTCTGTCTAGTCAAGGCTATAGTTTTTCCAGTAGTCATGTATGGATGTGAGAGTTGGACTATACATAAAGCTGAGCGCCAAAGAATTGATGCTTTTGAACTGTGGTGTTGGAGAAGACTCTTGAGAGTCCCTTGGACTGCAAAGCGATCCAACCAGTCCATCGTAAAGGAGATCAGTCCTGGATGTTCATTGGAAGGACTGATGCTAAAGCTGAAACTCCAATACTTTGGCCACCTGATGCAAAGAGCTGACTGATTTGAAAAGACCTCATGCTTCCTGTGTTAAATAGCAACTTCCACATGATAGTTTATATATGTCAATGCTACTTTCTCCATTCTTCCCACCCTATCCTTCCCCTTGCAGTCTCTGCAAGTTCATTCTCTACATCTGTGTTTCTATTCCTTCCCTATAAATAGGTTCATCAGTATAGTTTTTCTAGACTCCATATGTATGTATTGATATGCCGTATTTGTTTTTCTCTGACTTACTTCACTATGTATAATAGGCTCTAGGTTCATCCACCTCACTACAATTGACTCAAATGTGTTCCTTTTTACGGTAGAGTAATATTCCATTATATATACGCACCACAGCTTCTTTATCTATTCATCTGTCCATGGACATATAGGTTGCTTCCATGTCCTGGCTATTGTATATAGTGCTGCAATGAACATTGGGTACATGGGTCTTTTAGAATTGTGGTTTTCTCAAGGCATATGCCCAGTAGTGGGATTGCAGAGTCATATGGTAGATTTGGGCTTCCCTGGTGGCTCAGACGGTAAAAAATCCTCCTGCAATGTGGGAGACCTAGGTTCGATACCTGGGTTGGGAAGATCCCTTGGAGGAGGGCATAGCAACTCATTCCAGTCTTCTTGCCTGGAGAATCACCACAGACAGAGGAGCCTGGCAGCCTATGGTCCATGGGATTGCAGAGAGTCAGACACACTGAGTGATTACAGCACGTGGTAGATTTATTCTTAGCTTTTTTTTTTTTTTTAAGGAATCTCCATTGTGTTCTCCATAATGGCTGTATCCATTTACATTCCCACCAACAGTGCAGGAGAATTTCCTTTTCTCCACATCCTCTCCAGCATTTATTGTTTGGAAATTTTTTTGGTGATGGCCCTCTGACTGGTGTGAGGCAATACCTCCTTGTAGGTTTGTTTTATTTTTTTGCATTTCTCTAATAGTGATGTTGAGCATTTTTCATGTGTTTATATGTCTTCTTTGAAGAAATGCCTGTTTAGGCCTTCTGCCCCCCTTTTTTTTTTTTGACTAAGCTTTTTGTTTTTCTGATATTAAGCTGTATGAGCTGCTTATACATTTTAGAGACTAATCTTTTGTCAGTTGCTTCATTTGGAATTATTTTCTCCCATTCTGAGGGTTTTCTTTTCATTTTGTTTATTGTTTCTTTTGCTTTGCAAAAGCTTTTAAGTTTAATTAGGTCCCATTTGTTTATTTTTGTTTTTATTTCCGTTGCACTAGGAGGTGGGTCATAGAGAACTTGCTGTGAATTATGTCAAAGAATGTACTGCCTACATTTTCTCTAAGAGCTTATGGTTTCTGGCCTTACATTTATGTCTTTAATCCATTTTGAGTTTATTCTGTGTATGATGAAAGTGCTCTAATTTCATTCTTTTATGTGTAGCTGTCCAGTTTTCCCAGCATCACTTACTGAAGAGGCTGTCTTTTCTCCACTGTATATTCTTGCCTCTTATGTTGAACATAAGGTGCCCTTAGGTGCTTGGATTTATCTCTGGGCTTTCTATCTTGTTCCACTCGTCTGTATTTGTTTTGTGCCAGTACTGTACTGTCTTGATGACTATAGCTTTGTAGTATAATTTGAAGTCAGGAATGTTTATTCCTCCAGCTCCCACAAGCAATGATTACTTTAAGAGACCATAGATACACACAAATAAGCAGACTAACAAATAACAAATACTTTCTCTTTTTTTCCTCCTCCTTTTTCTTATCAATATTACCCACCATTATATAGAGGTGGAATCCCCATAAGGTTTTCTTCACAATAAAGATATTTAACAGAAAAATTCAGTTTGAATTGTGAATGGAATCTTCTAAACATCTTCATTAGTAAATGAATTTATTTCCAATTTTTAAGTACATATAATTTTCATGAAATACTGAGCTAAATCAAACAATTAGATGTAATTTTCATAAAATCAGTTAAGTTCAGTCATTCAGTCATATCCGTCTCTTTGCGACCCCATGAATCGCAGCATGCCAAGCCTTACTGTCCATCACCAACTCTCGGAGTTCACTCAGACTCACGTCCATCGAGTCAGTGATGCCATCCAGCCAGCTCATCCTCTGTCATCCCCTTCTCCTCCTGCTACCAATCCCTCCCGGCATCAGAGTCTTTGCTAATGAGTCAGCTCTTCACATGAGATGGCCAGAGTACTGGAGTTTTCAGCTTTAGCATCATTCCTTCCAGAGAAATCCCAGGGCTGATCTCCTTCAGAATGGACTGGTTGGATCTCCTTGCAGTCCAAGGGACTCTCAAGAGTCTTCTCAAAAAAGCATCAATTCTTCGGCACTCAGCTTTCTTCACAGTCCAACTCTCACATCCATACATGACTACAGGAAAAACCATAGCCTTGACTAGACAGAACTTTGTTGGCAAAGTAATGTCTCTGTTTTTCAATATGCTATCTAGGTTGGTCATAACTTTTCTTCCAAGGAGTAAGCGTCTTTTAATTTCATGGCTGCAGTCACCATCTGCAGTGATTTTGGAGCCCAGAAAAATAAAGTCTGACACTGTTTCCACTGTTTCCCCATCTATTTCCCATGAAGTGATGGGACCGGATGCCATGATCTTCGTCTTCTGACTGTTGAGCTTTACACTTGATCTTAGCCAAAAGGCCGAGAAGCGATTTTAAGCCAGCTTTTTCACTCTCCTTTTTCACTTTCATCAAGAGGCTTTTTAGTTCCTCTTCACTTTCTGCCATAAGGGTGATGTCATCTGCATATCTGAGGTTATTGATATTTCTCCCGGCAATCTTGATTCCAGCTTGTGCTTCTTCCAGCCCAGCGTTTCTCATGATGTACTCTGCATAGAAGTTAAATAAGCAGGGTGACAATATACAGCCTTGACATATTCCTTTTCCTATTTGGAACCAGTCTGTTGTTCCATGTCCAGTTCTAACTGTTGCTTCCTGACCTGCGTACAGATTTCTCAAGAGGCAGGTCAGGTGGTCTGGTATTCCCATCTCTTTCAGAATTTTCCACAGTTTGTTGTGATCCACACTGTCAAAGGCTTTGGCATAGTCAATAAAGCAGATGTTGAGTTAAATCCAA
>NW_011495021.1:773334-773440 GCF_000754665.1 Bison bison bison
TGAGCGCCAAAGAATTGATGCTTTTGAACTGTGGTGTTGGAGAAGACTCTTGAGAGTCCCTTGGACTGCAAAGCGATCCAACCAGTCCATCGTAAAGGAGATCAGT
>NW_011495021.1:773540-801585 GCF_000754665.1 Bison bison bison
AGGCAGGTCAGGTGGTCTGGTATTCCCATCTCTTTCAGAATTTTCCACAGTTTGTTGTGATCCACACTGTCAAAGGCTTTGGCATAGTCAATAAAGCAGATGTTGAGTTAAATCCAAATATATGCAATTTAACAGAACAACAAATTATTTTTAGCTTAAAATTATTTTAGACAATAAATTATTGCATTTATTGTTTCTTTGCCACAAATAAACATATCAGCATTTTTCTTTTCTTTTCTTTTTCTATTTTGGCTGGGGATGGTCCTGAGGTGGTCCAGAATTAAGTTTTGACAATAAGAAGGAAATGATGAAGTCCAGCTACTTACAGCCCCATATTTATACTATTTTATATTAAAAGGGAACATTATATTATAAAACAAAAATAGTATTATTCAATTAATAAATAATAAATTATTAATTTATTTTGTGTTTATATGTCTGTATTAAATTTTATTTGTTTTTGACCACAAAATAAGCTTAATGAAGAACTGCTGCATTTTTTTTCTCCTTCAGCCATTTACATAGTATATCTTTCCACCATTCTGTCTCCATCTAATAACTCCCTGATATTTCCAGATAATATATCTGCCACCTTCAGTTTTTCTTTTTTTTAAGTCAAGGAATTAAGAAAATTAAAAACAACAGTTGATAGTGCAGATGCAGAAATCTTCATAGGGTATGTATTTGTGGCAAAGTAAAAAAGATTTTACCTCCTTAATAATATTGTCCTGGGAATCTAAAGAGGAGGCTTGAGTGCCGGTGTTTATTATTTTCTCAGAATAAAACCCCGATGTATATATGTCATACACATATTTTCATATATGCATGCATACATGCATGCTGTCGCTTCAGTCACGGCCAACTCTTTGCAACCCTATGGACCATAACCCACCAGTCTCTTCTGTCCATGAGATTCTCCAGGCAAGAATACTGGAGCGGGTTGCTATGCTATGCCCTCCTCCATGGGATCTTCCTGACCCAGGGATCAAACCAGCATCTCCTGTGGCTCCTGCATTAGCAGATGGATTCTTTACTGCTCAGCTGTCAGGGAAGACCCCAGAAGCCCCTTAAAGCCCCCTAAAATAGGGTACTTCCCTGGGGGCTCAGTGGTGAAGATTATACCTGCAATTCAGAAGACTCAAGTTTAATCCCTGGGTCGGGAAGATCCCCTGGAGGAAGAATTGGCAACCTATTCCAGTCTTCTAGCCTGGGAAATCTCAGGAAGAGAGGAGACTGGTGGGTTACAGTCCATGGAGTCACAAAAGAGTCAGACACGACTTAGCGACTAAACAAAAACAACAGAATGTGTGTGTATACACGTGAAATGGCACCTCCTAACAGAGCAAGAGTTAGCAGTGTTATGTAGAGAGCAAAGTAGTAGTTTTCATAAGACATAAGTGATTTTGGATATAGTATTCATTGTCACTTCCTTTTGACTGTGTTAAATCCCATGACTTTGATGGCTAATAATCTCCTTTACAGAAAGCAGAGAGAGTTGGCATTGTTAAATATTCACGTATAATTTTACCCCAAATTGCAGGTCTTATCATTGGGATCAATTAAAGCAAACCATGGCATTCTCTTCTGCTGCAGGGGAGAAGAGAGACCACTACTTTCATAGTACTTATAGCTTCCCAGATAGCAATAGGTGATTATGTGGGTTATTACATTTAATCATCACAAGTATACTTAAGATAGAAATGTTATGCTCATCTGAGAACTACAGAAACCCAGGTAGAGGCTGCAGATTTAGTTTCTGCCTGCATTTCCAGTTTGTAAATACTACAGCTGGTATCTCAAATCAGCCCACTGATGCAAAAACCTGTGCTCTCTGCCCTTCATTTGCTTTCTACCATTTTCCTGTCTTTTTTCCCCCAAGTCCCCCACTATTAGTTTTAAAAAGTTGTTATCTGCTGCCAAAAGCAACATAATCTCCCGATAGATGCATTGACTCCTGTCCCAGAAAGCTGCATTTGAGTTTTCTAGACATAACCTCCAACAAAGTGGCCCTTCAAGCTATGTTTATCTTTTATTTACTTTCCTCTTATTCCTTCTCCTCTTCCTCCTAGTTCTCTTCCCGTCCTCTTTATTGTTATTTTTTTTTTTTTCCTTTTCTGAGATTGCTATTTTTATTACTGTTTACAAAGACTTTTGCTGGGGAAACACTTTTCTCTGGAAAGACAGACACACATAGCAGAGCAACCTGAGTTGCAATTTGACAGACGGGCCCCAGCAATGCATGGAATTTGTTTTGAAGTGACCAAGACAGATTTCAGGATATTGTGATTCTTTTCTTTTCCTCCAAAAGAAAAAAAAAGAAAGATCAACATGGGTACCTAAAGAACCATTCCATATGATTAATTTATTTTCTTTAGATTATTTTAACTTTACAAAACAAACATTTATTTTCCATAGTAATTTTTTTTCTCTTATTTGGAAGAAATTCCTACTTCAGTGGACAGATTTTTCACTTGATTTAAAATGATGATTTGTTTTGGTAAATTGTCTCTTCTGTTGTTTCTTCAGGGTATTTTGCATTTTCATGAAGATGCACTGTTTTAAGATTCAGTGAGAGGAGGGATAGTCAGGTTAGAAAAGTGCTTTACTGATGTTGTTAAGACCTATTACACCATGTCAAGCGTGACAGGGCATTTTTTTTTCTTTCTTTAACACATCCTGGTCCAGTTAAGGCTAAGATTCAGAAAAAGTGCTTGGCACAACAATTTAGCAGGAAAGAAAGCTATTTTAAAAGTCTTTTGGGAACATGTTTGTGAAACAGGAAAAAACATACAATTGGGTTGATAATAGCACTCTGTAAAGGTTAGACTCGCTGAAAGGGACTTGCCATCATTTTTCACAGGGTACGTGTTGTTCTTAAGCAGCCGTTCTCACTTAAGCATGGCTTAATTCAGCAAGGAACTTCTTCCTGTGCAACTTCTCTTGCACTGGAAAATCTATTTTTAAATTATAACCCAGATTTAGTCACAGGACTAAATAATTAAAAATAAGTTGTTTGGTATGTGCAACATTACAGCAGTAGTAGAGAGCATCATGGGACAGGGTGCCTAGGAAATGTCTCAGGTCACATATCCAGGTTCCCCCCCATGAATTACCTAACGAACCTCAAGTTCCTGCAGGCCAGCACCTCTACCCTACTCACACAAGCCTTGCTCTTTTAGAACCTGTGCTTTTGTGTTTCTAGTTCCTAGTCCATAGAATCCTCTACCTATACTATTAACACACAGTTTTCCTTTTGAAAGAAGGACTAAAATTCCACTAGTGTTTGAAATGTGCTCTGATTCAATTCCATATATATCTCTTAGAGTACAGTGTCTATTCTCTTCCCATTATGGACAGCTTTTCTGGACAAAATGGCACCTTTTTCTGTTCTATTGGGAGAAGGAAATGGCAACCCACTCCAGTATTCTTGCCTAGAGAATCCTGTGGATGGAGGAGCCTGGTGGGCTGCTGTCCGTAGGGCCACACAGAGTCGGACATGACTGAAGCGACTTAGCGTTCATGCATGCATTGGAGAAAGAAATGGCAACCCACCCCAGTATTCTTGCCTGGACAATCCCAGATGCAGAGGCACCTGGTGGGCTGCCGTCTATGGGATCACACAGAGTCGGACACAACTGAAGCGACTTAGCAGCAGCAGCAGTTGTTCCATTATATGATGATGAGTGTGAACATTTTATTTCAAGGCCCTTCCTTACTAATTTTCAGAATTATGTAGACAAATACTCAGGCACTTTCTTCCTCAAAATATCTCATCTATACTCATATGTTTTCCTACCATCTATTTTCCTCTGTGTATTCCCTATATTCCTATTGGAAGCCAGAGACTCATATTAGAATTGAGGGACTTCCTTTAAGAACTTCAATTAGGGACTTCATTAATTACACTCAGCTGAATTCTCATATCTTCATAGATTAAATCTATTGAATATCTCTGACTTTTAAATATTCCTATCCATGCCCATCATTATCAATCCTAGTTCCAGCCTCCATGATTATTTTCTTGCCTCATTTCCTTAGAAGTCATTGCAGTATTCTAATTCGTCTGTTTCTGTACAACTGCCCTTGTCACCATCTTTGAATCAATCCTCCTACTTTGTAAAAGGAAAATCTTGACATAGTGTTCTACTACTTAATTCGTCTATGATTATCATTATTAATTTTTTGCAGCTTGGTTAGCAAATTTTTAGAAAACATGTCATGACTACTCAGGATGATGCCCATGGCAGACATCACCGATGCCTCAGGGAAGCCTACTGAGTCAAGACTCAACCCAGTCACTGCTCAGGGCAGGAGTGCTCCCTGCCATCACCAGCAATTAAAGTGGGCAGAGAGATGAACATCTCTAGCTTACAGCATTAAATCAAAACTCTTCAACATGACAGAAGATACCACCTTTAATTTGCATCCCTGTCTTTCAAGAAGGTCTTACCTCTTGTATACTTGCATCTGTTTAGTACCTGACACTTTCAAATTACTAAATTAAAAGAAAAATAAATGTTTGACCATGCCACACAGTATGAAGGATTTAGTTCTTTAAGCAGGGATGGAATCTATGCGCCCTCCAGTGAAAGGGAAGAGTCTTAACCCCTGGGCCACCAGGGAAGTCCATCAAATTACAGATTTATTGAAACTCTACTCAAGTGTCATATTAAGTAGACACCATATGTTTCTCCCTCAGCACATGCATATACATGCACACACACTCACTACTCCCATGTAAAATGCACCATTCTCTGCTCAAACACTAAAAAATATTTATTGACTATCTATACACTTTATTGGGCTTCCCAGATGGTGCAGTGGTAAAGAATCCATCTGTTAATGAAGGAGATATAGGAGACATGGGTTCAACTCCTAGGTGGGGAAGATCCCCTGGAGCAGGAAAAGGCAACTCATTCCAGTATTCTTGCCTGGAAGATTCCATGGACAGAGGAGCCTGGCAGGCTGTAGTCCATGGAGTTGGACAGGACTGAGTCACCGAGCATGCACACACACTTTATTAATGACATTTGTATATCTTTTTCCCCTATAAAATTTTTTACTACCTCAAGATAAAAAATTAAAGCATTTCTGGATCTCTAGTACTTGGCATAGGTTTTGAAATATATATCTCAAACAAAGAAATTTTATATTTAAATAAATGTTTGAATGAATGAATGAGTATACTAAAAATATTAAGACGGAATTATGTTTAATGGTCGTGAGAAAAAGAAACTTGTAATGGTACAAATTTCAGTATTATCAACATTCTGTTTGATATTTTAAAAAGTAATGAAAAAATAGAGTTAATTTAAATAAAGCATGTATTTACCTTGGACACACACACATTGATTTTTCTCTTTCCTTCCTTATTTGCTCCCCCTTTCTTATTTCCTCCCTTTCCTTCCTTCTTTCCTTTTTTCCTTTCACATTTTTTTAATCTATTAATAACTTCATAAAAGGGAAATACTTGTGATATAAGAATTTTAACCAGGGTTTATTTCCAGGAATGAACTATAGTTCAATAATTTTTCTTTTTTTCTTGCTAATTCTCCTGTATGCTGTTTCTTTTTTGTTATAGCTTATAATAACACAATTAAAACATGCCACAAATGGGATAAAAAATTTGCATTTTTGTATATAAATTATCAGTTTTTCACTCCTGTAAGAAAATGAAAATGTCATGGGATTCTCTACCAATCTCCAGCTCTCAGCTGATTATCTCTTCTTGGCTTCACTTTTAAAACAGGTTTTCTCCATGTGATAAAAAGGATGTATGAGTGCATGCATGCATGCATGCTCAGTCATGTCCGACTCTTTGCGACCCCACAGACTGTAGCCTGCCAGGCTCCTCTGCCCATGGGATTTCCCTGGCAAGAATACTGGAGGAATTTCCTTCACCAAGAAGGATGTGTGAGGACAGCCCAATAACAATGTACTATTTGCTTTGCAACTCCAACAGAAAATCTTTGCAGATAACACTAAAATAAATGTCCCGGGGATAATTTTGATGGTATAGCCTAGACCACATTTCCATGCTTAAATCAACCTAAATCAGAGGACTGTGTTAATCTGACCTCTTTTCAATCACTTCCCACCTCAGCAGGGCAGCCTCACTTCAACCAGAGTGAATAGATTTTCCAGCGGAAACAGAGGGTCATTTTATCAGGGAAAAAAAAGGAAATGTGCTGGACTGACCGTATCAGTAGAGTTTCTATGCTTCCTACATGCTAGTAGATGCTGTATGCATGTTTGATTTGAGAGAAATGGAAAACGTCAAAAAACAAAAATACCATAACATTTATGATGGACTACTATATTCACTTAAATTAAAATTTCAGCAGAATTGCGTATTTTTTTATTTTATTGTCTGAGGAAGAAAACATGTTTTTGCATAGAACTTGACTCCTGACTTCGTGGAGAAGTAGGTATAAAGCTTGTAATCCAAAGAGCTGGAAAGATGTGTTTCATTTCTATGCTCTTGGACAAGCAATTCTTTCCATATTAAATCTCCTGGAGCAAGTGTCCCATCAAGTACAAAGCATTTTTTTAGGTTCCCTCCCACCTTTTACTAATTGGGCTGATATTTGGCCACTTGCCTCTTGCAAATAAAAAGAAGGTGACCAAAATCATCGGAAATGGCTAATTATACCCACAATGGGAAAATAATTCCTGTGAGTAAGTACTTCAGAGTGTAAAATGAAGTCCAAAATTTAATCACAATATTATCTTTCATTAATGGTTATTCAGCTATTCAATCTGGAATGTTCATTAGATAAGCAAGTAAGCATAGAGTCAATGTTTTTCTTTTTTGGTTCCAATACATTGTTAGTAAAGGCTGTTAAAGTTAACATAAAATTAAAGTCAAATTTGAGAGGTTTTGTATCTTGTTTTTAATTGGATTAACTTGTTATATTCTTTTCATTGTGACTGATTATAGTGTGTACAATTTGCTAGAGCAGTATTAGGAAATATGCAGTTATTTATTAACTAGGACATATTTGGGAATAGACTTGTCATCACTCACTTAATTTGATATTTTCATAATTGACTTAAATGACAGAATAGAAACATTTCTGCATAATATAAAGAGTCAAGATGCTTATGACAATCATCTTGAAATATAAGATTAATTTTCACCTATAATGCTATTAAAATTGCAGCAAATAACTTAAACCTATAATAGCTTAAACAAAATAACTTAAACTTATTTATATTTCAAAAATTTTAATGTAATAATAATAAAAACAGCTAACACTTATTGAATTGTAAAATGTTTACGTATATTATCTCATTTTATTTTCACAATAGTTTTCTGGTTTAAAACTATTTTGCAAATGAGAAAACAATTCTTACTGAAGTTGTTTAACTTGCAAATGTGAGGCTGAGTTGGGGTTTAAAATCACAAAGTTTTAACTCATATTTGTGGCCAGCATAGCTACTGCCTCTGCTTGTAAGTGATAATCACACAATGTTCCTCGATCATGCTAATTATAAATATCAGTTGGGTGTTACCTTATTTCAGTCACTCTCTGGAAAAGGAAAACTGTATCATTAGTCAGTGGGACAATATTTACAATATATGTTTTCTTAGCGTTTGTAGTTTAATAGTTACTATTAAAGTAAGTGTTAAAACACTCAGTCGTGTCCGTCTCTTCAAAACTACTTTCTGGAGGTTTTTATGAGAGTTTTTATTGCCTTTTTAATTAGGTGTCCTTTTATATGCTAAGTAATGCATACGATTTTGATGAATTAAACGTAATAATCTTTCTTACTCTTTCATTAATTAACTTGTTGAGTATATTGTTGAATCATTCCTTAACATATGCTGTAATTTCTGGCACCCTATGATTTTTAAATTTTTACCTAGGTCATTTTCTGTTAAGTGAAAAAAGAGATAAAAACTCAATGTAGCCAAATTTCAGATTGTTGGTTTCCAGTATTAGAAGCATTAAGGCTATTCCAATGATGATGGTAATAAGTTTAGCTTGGCCTAGATGAACTGATCAGGTTCCACTCTGAGAAGTCTGGCAAGAGGGCTTATGAAGTATGTTTGCTTTTCTAATTTCAATTTTGTGCAGTGCAGAAGAGAGAACTAGACTTTTTTTTTTTGTAAATGGCCTTTCAAAAGTAATAGTGGCTCTCAAAAAGAGGCAGTACATAAAGAGGTGAAAGCAAGATGTGACTTTTGTATTTATTTTTGGCCTAGATACGTTTTCCCTGAATTCTCATATAACAAAAGAAAAAGCATGTAGCCAAGTGGTCCACTTTCCACGGCCTTAGATTCAAACTCACTCTTTTTGGGTAATTGGTAGGAGTCCTGGGGAAAGTCTTCCTGAGCCAGGAAAAACAGTGTCAGGAATGACTTTGATTCAAGAATATTTTGGACTTGGGTTACTTTCAACAAAACTGTTCCTATATTAACTATCTTTTAAGATATAAACTTTGAACCTTTATTCAATGTTTGTCATATCGTACTCCTTTGTTTTACAAATGAGACACCTGGAAGGTGTTTAACTTGCTCTGACTCACTGACTGACAGTGTACTGCCTAAGGCCCAGCCTTGGCTTCCTGTCTTAAATGTTGTGAAAGCATTCCTTTTTAGAACCTCATGAATTTTTCTTATGGACTGTTTGTGTAAGCACTGAACTAAGCCTCTAAAATCACCATAAAATTACCACTCTCTAACTTGATGAATATTTGCATTGACAGCACAAATCTTATGTTCACTTCTGTCTCCCGATACAACTAGGTGAAAGTAATCACTCAATAAATAGGGTGAGATGACAAACTGAATTTCTAGAGGCATTTCGTCATCTAAGTTGCATTTTAAAGTGCCTAAGAGTGAGACAATACATATTCTTTTTATTTTGGTACTTTAGCAGAATGGCAAGTCTGAATTGTCAAGCTATTTACTAATGTAAGTTTTAAAAAAATCACAATATTTCTAAATAATGTATGTTTAAAAAAAGTCACAACATTTCTAAGGAAAAGAATTAAAAGAAGAAATTGTATGAAAATGTGTTTTATGAATTAAAATAAAATGCAATGCAATGAATGGATGGTTAAGTAAAATAACTGAAAAAGCAAAGTAGAAATGTATTCTGCACTTATTAATCCTTAATTATCCAAATAAAAGACTCAATCCTCTGAGTCACTATCATCCAGGGCAAAGGGGCCCAGATACAGGGTCAACCTTGGCCAAGTCACTAAAATATTTATGCTGGACTTTTCCTGGTTCATTCAGTTGAGATTAGTGTTGTAGTGACAAATTGTTATAACATGGGTCGGGAAGATCTGCTGGAGAAAGGCATGCCTACCCACTCCAATAGTATTGCCTGGAGAATCCCTTGGCTAGAGGAGGCTGGCAGGCTACAGTTCATTGGGTTGCAAAGAGTAAGACACAACTGAGCAACTAACATTTTCACTTTTTTCAGTAATAATGATAATAGCAAGAGCTAATGCTTTTTGGGTATTTATTATAAAACAAATTCTTTACATTATCATGCAATTTAACACACTGATGAGTTATGATAAAAAATTCTAGGAAGCGTTGATTACACCACTACTTGTACACCCACGTTGAGGATAAGAAATAGACTTGAGTGAGTTTAAGTTTGTAGTTATGGCTCTCTGACTCCAGCATACATCTTCTAACCAAGACGCAAGAGAAAAAAAGAAGCTAAAGATTAAGTTGAGTATTTATTCTCTAGTTGGGTAAGTGCAGTTCAGTTCAGTCGCTCAGTTGTGTCCAACTCTTTGCAACCTCATGGACTGCAGCACGCCAGGCTTCTCTGTCCATTACCACTTCTGGAGCTTGCTCAAACTCATGTCCATCGAGTCGGTGATGCCATCCACTCTCTGCTCTAGTTGGATAAAACATGCAGAAAAAAGTTGAGTTGATTTTCTCAAAATCATACAGCAATTTAAGAGCAGCTAGAAAGAAATTCTCTTAGCTAATGTGATTGCCTTGCAGTATTTATGAATATACAGACAGTCTCCAACTTAACATGGTTTGACTTTATGATAATGTGAAAGCAATACATGTTCAGTAGAAACCCTACTTTCTTTTGAATTGTGACCTTTCCCCAGGCTGGCAATATGTCGTATGATATTCTCTTGTGATTCTGGACAAGGCAAGGAGCCAAAGTTCCCAGTCATACACAAGATAATGAGGATAAACAGCTGATACAACCATTCTGTACTCATACAACTTTCTGTTTTTCACTTTCAGTGTAGTATTGAATACATTGGGCTTCCCTAGTAGCTCAGATGTAAAGCATCCGCTTGCAATGAAGAAGACCTGGGTTCAATCCCTGGGTTGGGAAGATCCCCTGGAGAAGGAAATGGTAACCCACTGCAGTATTCCTGCTTGGTGAATGCCATGGACAGAGGAGCCTGGCGGGCTACAGTCCAGGGGGTTGCAAAGAATCGGACATGACTGAGTGACTAACACACACACTCAATACATTACATGAGATATTCAACACTTGATTATAAAATAGTAATTGTGTTATGTGATTTTGCCCAACTGCAGGCTAATGTAAGTGTTCTGAGTAAGTTTAAAGTAAGCTATGGTTTTTGGTATGTTAGATGTATTAAATGTATTTTCCACTTATAATATTTTCAATTTATGATTTATCAGGACATCAGTCAGTCAGTCGCTCAGTCGTGTCCGACTCTTGGCGACCCCATGAATTGCAGCACGCCAGGCCTCCCTGTCCATCACCAACTCCTGGAGTTCACTCAGACTCACGTCCATCAAGTCAGTGATGCCATCCAGCCATCTCATCCTCTGTCGCCCCCTTCTCCTCCTGCCCCCAATCCCTCCCAGCATCAGAGTCTTTTCCAATGAGTCAACTATAGCCCCATTATTAATTGAAAAGGATCTGCATTCTAAAGTTAGGAGGAAGGACTGGCCAGTTGGCAAGCAGAAAATTACCACTTAGTTTTAATGGGAAAATTAATATTTTATAAGGGTAAGGATTTCTAGTTAGTTTTTTCTCACAGCTCTGACAAATGGCCACAAATTTAGTAGTTTGAAACAACACGTTTATTATCTCACAGTTCTATGGGTCAGAGGCCCTGTGGGCTTGTCTAGTTTCTCTATTTCAAGTCTCACAAGGCCAAAGTCAAGTGTTGGCAGAGCTGTGTTCTCTTCTGAAGGTCCTGGAGAGGATATGCTTCTGGACTTATTCAGGTTGTTGGCAAAATTCAGTTCCTTGAGGATGTACAGTTGAGGTGCACATTTGCTTGCTGGCACCTTTGTCATTGTAGAGTCTGGTTTCTGGTCCTTGCACATGAGCTCCTGCATGGCATAGCCAGCAACAGTGGATCAACTCCTTTTTGTTGCTATTTTCTTCTGCTTCCTTCCTTCTGCTGCACTGCTCTGACGGACTCGTCAATGTTCCCCTTCTATTTGAAGGGCTTAGTTTAGGCCTACCAGGATAATTCATGAAAATCTAGGATAATCTTTCTATTTTAAGGTCCATTACCTTAAAATCACAGATTCTGGGGACTATGTATGGGAATCTTTGGCGGCTTGTTATTCTGCCTACCACAGGATTCTGTCTGTACCACTGGTTCTCAACTCTAGTTGCATATTTCTGCATCACCTAGGAAACTTGATAAAAAGCTTATCCCTTGGCCACAATCAAGAGGCACTGAACCTGAATCTCTTGGAGTACAATCCGGGCAATGACTTTTTAAAGGTGTCAGAAAATTATAATACGTTTGAGACAGCTGAGAACATCCTACAACACCAGATTTCTTCAACTCGATTGAATTCATTTTGTAAATAACCTACTCAAAACATACTGTGTACCCACTTTCTACCCCACTTTGCTAGGGTTTGAAGTCACAGGGATGAACATGTCTGGGGAGTAATTTCCTTGGTTCTGTGTCACTGCAGCAAAAATTTGAAGTGATGGATGGACCACTGTTATAGCTCAGTTTTATTTAGAAAGCAAAGGAAAATACATCCTTGAGGCATGAGGGTGGGCTGGCCCAAAAGACGGGAAGAGAAGAGAAGCCCCCAGCTCAATTTTGGCTCCTCTCTTTATATGTTTTTGTCTCCTCCCCTTGAGCCTGCCCTACGTAAATTAAGCTAACCAGAAGGCTGTTCGCTTCACCTGAGGTCCTTACTCTGGTCCTCGGACATTCCTTTATTCTATTTTCATGGGCTTTTCCCTTCTTTGTCTTTTAGTCTTTGCTATTTTGGACTCCTTTTTCCTATCCTAACTACCTAACAAATATGGTGCATGTCCTATTCTTCATGTACTCACAATCCAGAAGCATGAACAGTATAGAGTAATAATTATATTACATGAAATGTCAAATATATATATTAAACATATATATTTGAATAACTTGCTCTGGAAGTTCTGAGGTAGTAATTGTGCCTGGGAACACTGCAGAATATTTTGCTTGATTTATACTTAATAGCACTTTTAAAATAGTCTGGCCAGCACCTAGAGACAGAGGAATATAAGTGTGTCCAGGTTTCAGCACGGCCAAATGAGGATGATGTGTTTGTATTGTGCTTCCCAAAATTTAGCAGGCCAAGAATTTCCTCGGGTGCTTACAAAAAGTACTCCCAAGTTCTTCTGAAGGTTCTGATTCAGAGTTTCTGTTCTGGGGCCTAGACATTCTAATGTGTTCAGCAAGTTCTGGGGGTGATTCTGATACAGGTGATCCATTAACCCACACTTGGTGGAACCCTGGTGTATGTTACAACAATGATTTGTTACTTGTTCATTCAAAGGCTTAATAATTTGAGTTTCTTACATTCCAGTAACAGATTTTCAAGAAAGAGACGTCACTTTATATTTTAATTTTCTTACTGCTTCACGTATTGAAAGTGTTAGGAACAGTCCAGGTCAGGATGGGGGTGGGGAGATAAGGGCATTTCTTTCTCAAAGACTCTAGTGCAAGTAAAGATGGTAATTAGCAGGAATCATTCTAGCACAAAGACTTAGGTTTTGCCAAAAAATAAGCAGTGAGAAGATCATAAAAAGTAACCAGGATCTTGTACTTGAACACTTTTCTAGTGGCACAATCTGTTCCATATAGTGTGAATGAGAGAAAGAAGTTGACATTTGCCATAGACATGTAGGATATTGGGAGTGAAGAGTGCTTTTCCCTTGTTTTGAATCAGGAAAAATGAAGCTTGTTTAATATGCTATAAAGGAAAGTACTTGGATAGGAAACAGCCTCACTTAGCTCACACAAAGATTCGGGATACTTAATGGCAAATTAGATATTTGTGGGAAATGCTTCTGTTAGCCAGTTTTATAGTAACTAGATAAATAAATGGAGCAAAGAACATGGCTTAGGGCCTGTGACAATCCAAGATATTTTGGAAATGGAGTAGAAGATTAAAGTTGGTCTTTTGTCTTAATTTTGGAGTGAACATACACTTTTAATATTAGGGTTAGATGGGTCAACTAAAAATAAGAATTTTTACTAAGAAAAATTTATGAGAAGTGTGTACATGTATAATAAAAATTTGGGAAAATAAGAAGCAATTTTGAAAGGCACTGGATTTATGTTTTTGTGTTCTGGTAAATGATTAAGTCACACTGATTTATTATGTTTAGGTAGAATAAAAGATTTTTTTAAAACTGATCAAGCCAAGAAGATTGGTTAAATTTTGTGGATTTGGAAATGCAAAACTGTTAAAAAAAGGGAGAACTGCCTTGTGTTGCTGATCTACTGCAATTTTAAGAAATGAACCCAGAAGATGCTACACAAAGCAATGAGTGATTAGGCAGCTATATTTCAAAAGTTATTTGAGTTCTTAAGTCAAAGTTCTTTCTGTGATGAAATATGTCATTTAAATTTTATTTTGGTGATTCTTTGAGCAAGAAGCTTGTAGATTATTTATAAACTATTTTTTATTTCATGTATACAGTAAAGAAAGTTATTTTATTTCTAATAGTAAAACCAAATCTTCTATTTTAATTTTGAGATGTGATAATAGTATTTTTAGGATCTGTGAGACTAGACCAGCAGTAACTACTACCAGTACCACTGTGATTAGAAATTCACTTATGAGTTTAAATTTGAGCTTTCTCAGTTTTGAAGCAGCGCTTTTCCTGTTAAACAAACCTGAGCTCACTAGGAAAAATCCCCTGGCAGAATTAGTCATTTAATTTGACCTCCTTTAATTATCTACTGGGCTTCCCTGGTGGCTCAGACGGTAAAGCGTCTGTCTGCAATTCAGAACACCCGGGTTTGATCCCTAGGTTGGGAAGATCCCCTGGAGAAGGAAATGGCAGCCCACTCCAGTATTCTTGCCTGGAGAATCCCATGGACAGCAGAGCCTAGTAGGCTACTGTCCATGGGGTCGCAAAGAGTAGGACATGACTGATACCTCTTCAAAATTGAATGGGACCTACTATATTTCGGCAAGCAACATGAAACTCAATTGTCAATAAATAACTTAACTAGGTATGAGAAATTTACAATGATTTACTTAATATCTTTGATCAATTAATATAATGTGAACTTCAGGAAAGATAAATCTGGAATAAGCTAAACATAGAGGAGAGAAACGCTTGCTAAATGAACATATGAGAAGCTGTCTACAAAGAACCAGTGAGTTGGTTAAGTATGATTAATTGTAAGCTGAGGCATACAGTTAAGCATACTTCTGACAATAATTGTGTCATTATACTCATAAATATGAGGCTTAACCTAAACTGACCTTCAGATGCAGTGGCATCTGCAGTGGCATTATTTGTATGCCTAGTCATGATTCTTACATTATTGATGTAAGAATTGATGTAAGATGTAAGAATCTTGGTAAAAGGGGTGATTCTTCCATCACTAGCATTTTCATGCCATATGTCTGCCAGGAAGGAAATTTGATAAATCCTTTGTAGGGTAGATGATTCAAGCAAATTGGATCACTGCATGAAATAGACATTCAGTTCAGTTCAGTCGCTCAGTCGTGTCTGACTGTTTGCGACCCCATGAATCGCAGCACGCCAGGCCTCCCTGTCCATCACCAACTCCTGCAATTCACTCAGACTCACGTCCATCGAGTCAGTGATGCCATCCAGCCATCTCATCCTCTGTCGTCCCCTTCTCCTCCTGCCCCCAATCCCTCCCAGCATCAGAGTCTTTTCCAATGAGTCAACTCTTCGCATGAGGTGGCCAAAGTACTGGAGTTTCAGCTTTAGCATCATTCTTTCCAAAGAAATAGACATTACCAGATCTAAAGAGTACAAGTAAGTATCCACCATGTTGTTTAGAAACTGCCACCCAAACTTGCTGCTTCAAAGTCTGATAAAACCAGGGATCATAAACCTGATCCCTTGATTAGGAATGCTACAAATATATACAGTGCAGAATATAATCTTGTTCCTAGTAACCCACTTTCCAAATCTCTAGGCAATAGGGTGAAGTAAGAAAGCTATAAAAGTGTAATTACTTGCACTAATCAATATTTTGTGAGTTGAATAAACTCATCTTAATTTTTGGTGCCAGAATGATCCTTTGAACACTAAGAGATATTTCACTAAGATATTATTTGGAACTCTGATTTTGAAACCCATTAGCTTAGCAACAAAAATAGCTGCTAGTGTTGCATGAAATGTTTTTCAAATATGTTGGATATAGGAAAACTTCAAACATGTTTTTTGAGACAGCTTTTCCTTCAATTTTTGAGCCCATGTATGCATTGAGGATAATTTAATCCTGCATTGTGTAAATCATCAAAGCATTGTTTCATAAAAATCTGATTTCCAAATAAAATAATATTCCTTTACATTTTCCTTTGCAACTTTGTATTTTATACATATTTAATACGGAAAAAATGTGGGCTACTAATGTTTTAAATTTGGCTTAAGCTTTATGACTTCCAAAGATAGTACGATAAACTACTGTTTATTCAATCCAAATACCCAACCAACCACTGAACTCAAAGACAGAATAAAGGACTTTAATTTTGTAAAAAAGTAAACATGCTGAAGTTTCCCCTAAATTTTCAGTGTCAGTATAGATTCAAACACTACTTACAGTCTTCTAATAAAAGAAATGATAATTCACTAATAGTTACAACTAGTGTTCTGGATTGTAAGCTTAAGCTCCTAAAGTACTTTATTTCTTCATTTTTTTCATTTATTCCAGACACAAAGAAAAGAAAGATCAATGTGGTTTCTGTCTGTGAGGAACCACATCAGCTAGGGAATTAGATTTAAATAACCAAGACTAACACATTCCAATAAATATTAGATAAAATGGGTAGCCGTTCCCTTCTCCAGGGGATCTTCCCAACCCGGGGATCAAACCAAGTCTCCCACATTACAGATGGATTCTTTATCATCTGAGCTACCAGGAAAGCTCAAATTATTCAAAGGGAGTTTAAAAAACAGTTTAATTTGAAAATTCTTTTATTGTATTCTAGTTTTTTGATATTTACTTAAGTAAAATAGTCAATTGCTCAGTGTTTCAACCATCCTGGATAAATGAAAATAGACATAAACTTCTCCATATAATGGAAAACAACAAATATTTGTGACAAAACTCAAATATTGTAAGCAAAAGATTTTTAAAAATCAGAGTAGCTGAATAAAAATATCATCTTACTAGTGGCATTTTCTTTGAAAATTTTAATTTATCATGGAAATTATTTTGTTCATTGAAATACAATTATTATATCAATATTTCAGGTCATGACCTCCAGATTTAAGACATTCTTCAAGACAATTTTGAATAGGATCCAAGAGAAAATGTGATTTGAGTCTGGAGACAATTGTGATTGTAAGTATCAGAAAATTAGATTTTTCTCATGGTACAATGTAATAAAAACTAAAATATCAACTCATTAATCATTAAATTGCAAAAACTTTGATTCATTGTTTTCTTTCTATTACAACATGATTTTTTAAATCTAAAATTAATGTAATACTTTGTTTTTTCATTGTATTTTTTTAAGATCAGCTAATCGTAAAAGCCCAGTATAGCTGACTGAAAAGAAAACATTATTTGGAAGATTGCTACAATATAAAGAAAAGTTTCTTTTAGGTAAGTCATTGATGAGGTCAAGCAGTGGCATGGATTCTGTGTGCTTGTTAATGATGCACTCTCATCGCATGCAATAATACAAATGATAAGTAAAATGAAGAAAAGATTTTTATAATTCTTATTCTAACATTTGCCCTGTAATAGAAATCACATTTCCTAATGAAATTAAATCTAAGTTCATAGTTCACTGGCAAATATGTATTGATTAGTTTTTATCTCCTTTGAAAAATGTTTTTAATTCAGCTAAATAAATATATTTTATGATAAACCATGGTCATTTATATTTCATAAAAATGCTACCAGAGTAGATTGGTGATGGAACTTTTGGAGAGTAAGTGCCATACACTTTATTCCTGCAATGTTTGCCTCTTAGAATTAAGAAGTTAGCAGGGATCTATATCCAACATTACAAACACTTGACAGAAATACTTTTATTTGCTATTGTCCATATCCTTTAAACTTATTTTAATAATATAGATGGGTTAGGGAACTATTTTTATTATAAAAAGTGAATCCTGGAGTGAAGAGTAATTTCTATTAAAGTAAAAGTCCATTTTTTATGACTTATGGATGCTAGCTTTCAAGGAATGGGCCCAAATTCAGTTTTTCCTTTAAATTGTTAAAGAGTCATAAAATTAAAAATAAGATTAATACTTATTGGAAATAAATAAGCTTTAATAGTAAACTATGCTATCAAAAGTTGTGCTTTTATGTCTTATGAGACTTTACTCTGATACTTTTTATCATTTTATTCGAATTTTTTTATCCAAATTTTGGTAAATTTAAGGATATATAAAGTAGATTACCAGTGGGAATTTGCTGTATGACACAGGGAACTCAAACCTGGGCTCTGTAACAACCTAGAGGGGTGGAATGGGGTGGTTCGTGAGGGAGGGGACATATGTACACCTATGGCTGAATCATGTTGATATTTGACAGAAACAAACAAACAAAAAGATGATTTCTGATTATTTAAAATTACATCTGTGAGAGGCTTTCCTGCTTGAAAAGCTAACTAAATTAAATTAAAACGTATTTAATTTAGCTTTTAGTGCTTTAAACTATGACGCTTATAATATTTGTAATTCATAAAACTGTTAATCAAATCCTTAAAGCAAAATTATCGTGTAGTTTTTATTTTTTGTTGTTTCTTTATCATGAGGTTTAAAATAAATTCCTATTAAGAGCCATGTATATTTATTTCATATATATTGCTGAATTATATTTTTTATTTTCTATTGCAGTTTGATTTATATATATAGCATATTTCATTTTGGCTTTAATGATGGAGAAAAAGTTTTTCCTGTCTTTTCTGTTCCTCTTGCCTTTTTTCATGGTAAGCATAAATTTCTCAAATATATCCCCCTTCCTATGATTATTTCTGTTTTAACTTCTAATATACCCATCATTGATAAAGGTTAATAACACAAAATTACATACATATAGTTATTTGATGCGTAAATAAAGTACTCTTTTATATCTAATCAACACAGCAATAATTCATTTTCTTCCAGTGTACCTTTTTAGGCTTTTAGTCCTGTAACAGGCACCCTAGTATTATGTTGCGTTGGGAGGGGTGGTATCAAAGTGAGGAAGTATGAGAGATACAGCAGTGCAGACCAGAAGAAAGTAATTACCAGAGTTTGAAAAAAAAAATGGAATGGCTGTATAGCCCAGTCATACATAACAGATGAAATATTTTCAATCAGACCTGCTGACTCTGAGTTAGCTATGTTAAAAAAGCAATTCCAGCCTGTTGATTTTCTTCCCATTCTGCCAACTGATTGACTTGTATTGACCGAAAAGCATTTTGGAACCAATCACTGTGTTTTAAATTAATTTCCTCATCCATTCATTCAAATCAGTATTAAATGTCCGCTTTCTGACAGGCATTGAGGCTAAGTTGGGCAGATGTGTATGTGAGTATGTGCTCTCCTGCAAGCCTCTGCATGTATATGCAGGGGAGGTGGGGCTGGAAGTGGAGGGTAGACTGAGGATGACCAAAAAGCAATTGCTGTACTAGAGGGGCTGTATGCTTTATACAGTTAATGTTATTTTTGTTTACAGAAGTATTTTGTTCCCATTTTTTCTCCCTTATTAAAGCAGTGACTATACTCTTACTACAACAACAACAAATACTCTTATCATATGTATGAGAAACTGAGAGATACAGTCTCGTCTAACTCTGTGCCAGCAAATAATTTTCCTGTGGTGTTTCCAAGTAAACCCCAGGAAGAGTCAAGCAAAGAGACTCAAGAAAAATATAGAAAACTTAAATGGGAAAAAAGCACGACTACATTCCTGTTAGCATTTGTATTTAAAAACATTCTCAAGTCTAAGAGCAGTCCAAATTCTAGGCTTCTCAGATGTTATCTTAGGTAAATAGACTAGAATTCAAGAAACAGGACTCCTGTTTCTCTGGCTCCCAGCCTCAACTGAGCCTGCCAATGAGCTGCACGGGCCAAAGCTGGTTCCCTGCAGGTAATTCTGTAAGAGATTACCAACCTGATTATTGTAATTTAAGGAATTGTGACCGTTTCTCTTGAATTCATTCAGACAACACGCATATCTGGCTTTTAAAGTAAAAATAAAAATGCTGTTGGTTTTATGCAATTATAAAAACTGAGAACAGGAGAAAAATATTTTTCCTTGATGTTGTAAATTTCCATTTTTAATACGTGCAGCACAACAACTGCATAAATCTTTGTTAAGAAATTAAAGCCAATCTAAGAATGAAAAAGTTAATGTTGAATGGTGGTGAGGTGATGGGAAACTAGAGTGGTGTCACACACTGAGGGACTGTTACTATTTATTTTACATTTAAATTAAATTCAACTTACTGCTAGAGAACAGCAGTAAGAAAATTAAGAATAAGGAATCAACACAGGAATAGAAAGATAACTGTTTATGGAAAATAGGAATAATGCAAAAGCGAAGAAGAAATAAAGTTGAAGAGAGGTGTATATAGGCTTCATGCTATGAAACAAGGAAAAAAGTCATGTAGAAATTAAAGTGTAAGTGAAGCTTAAAATAATGCTACTAAAGTGGAAGAATATAAATATAGACCTTATCTAAAACATTTATTGATGTGCATACAATTAAAACTCTATTAACCAACAGCATAAGTGAACTTGCATTATTTTATCAAAATGTAAATATAAAAATGGCAACAAGCTTGAGTATTTACCATGTGCCAGATACTTCCCCTTTGTTATCTTGATACTATTTTAACCCATTTTACAATAAAAAAGCAGAGGTTTTGGTGGGATTGTGTGGTGGGGTGGAGGTTAAATATCTTTTCTACATTGCCAGGTTAAAAAGTAGAGGTGAAGTTTGAATAGAGCTGTCTGCATTCCACAAAGCTGGCCTGGAGCTGGCCCCCACAGGCTCTGAGGGGGAACTGTGGACTGTACTTCCCAGTGATGCCACTGGCAGCTCTTGGTGGTGGTTGGATATTGGACGAGGTGGGGATATTTACAACATGGAAACTGGCAAACACTGAAAGTCAGGAAGTGCCCCCCAGAGCCTGTTGATCATGCAGCACATCGCTGTACTTACATTTTTTGCTGTGACAGACTGTCGCTAACATTCTCACAATTCTGAAATTTTATTTTCTTTAATTCCTTAGATTCTTGTTATAGCAGAATCCGAAGAAGAGAACCCCGATGACTTAATTCAGCTGGGTGTTACTAGAAATAAAATCATGACGGCTCAATATGAATGTTACCAAAAAATTATGCAAGACCCTGTTCAACAAACAGAAGGTAAACATGACTAATTTTAAATGCATTTGATATAGATTATAAGAAAACTACCCCATTACATCATTGCAGGTCTCTTAGTTTCCTTCTTAAAAATGGGTTGCTGCTGCTACTGCTAAGTCGCTTCAGTCGTGTCCGACTCTGTACGACCCCATAGACGGTAGCCCACCAGGCTCCCCCATCCTTGGGATTCTCCAGGCAAGAACACTGGAGTGGGTTGCCATTCCCTTCTCCAATGCATGAAAGTGAAAAGTGAAAGTGAAGTCGCTCAGGCATGTCTGACTCTTCGAGACCCCATGGACTGCAGCCTACCAGGCTCCTCCGTCCATGGGATTTTCCAGGCAAGAGTACTGGAGTGGGGTGCCATTGCCTTCTCCGAAAAGTGGGTTAGTTGCTAGTATTTCTAGTATATGTACAGTTTTAATTATTTGTGAAGAACATCTTATTATGTAATTTATCTTGAGTGAGTGAATGAAGTCACTCAGTCGTGTCCGACTCTTTGCAACCCCATGGACTGTAGCCTACCAGGCTCCTCTATCCATGGAATTCTCCAGGCAAGAGTATTGGAGTGGGTTGCCATTTCCGTCTCCAGGGGATCTTACCGACCCAGGAATCAAACCCGGGTCTTCCGCATTGCAGGCAGACCCTTTACCATCTGAGCCACCAGGGAAGCCCCAATTTATCTTACCTATTTTTAAAAATTCTAATAAAAATATATGCGACAGGGATATTTTTAGTATTTTTATATAGTATAAAGATATTTAAAATAAAAAATAAGTCTTGAATTAAATCAATGATAGTCGATCTTCCGTTTATGTGCTCTGTATTTCTTTTTTTCACAAACTTCTTGATAGGAGCTTAATAAAATGACAATTTTTTGCATAACACATACTATGTATAGTACATTTGGTAGCAAAGCTAATGAAATCCATGAATTTCTGTTTCCATTAGATATTTTTAAGGTATTTTTGAAAGATTTATTGAAGACCTACTAAGTGTCACATATATGCCGTAATTCTTAATTCTGGCAACAAGTAGAGTTGCCAAATTTAGCAAAACCAAAAACAAAACCCAAAGCACAAAAACACTATGTTTTTTATCTGGCAACCTTAAAGACAGGATTATCTTTAAAATATAAAATGCAAAACTCATAATGAAACAAAGAAAAACGTAGACTTTAGATATTTTTAAATCAGTAGAAACAAATAATTTAATTTGGGGAGAAAATATTTATAGTATAAAACATGCTTGTTATATACATGGTATGTTAAAAGTACGTTACTGTTAATATTTGTAAGTGTCAAAATTAACTTGCTTGTGAGAAAGAGAAAATAAACAATTTGTCTGTATTGATCAACTCTTGGAATCTTAATCTAACCGATATATATCGAAGCAATTTGATATATCTGTCCAAATATTTTTATTACAATATATATCCAGTATCTCTAAAATATGTCAGACAATGACAAACTATCTGATATTAGTTCAGTAGGAACTGAATTATCAAATAGTTAAAATCTGTATACAAATTCTGTGCTAACCGATCTGGCCTCTCACTTTATTCCATTAAAGTCTAAGTGTTATTAGCTTTAAATTTTTGAATTAATGCCTTCCAAATGATCTAGATATGTGTGCAAGCTAGCTTCAAATCTAATTTCTTAATAATAGGAATATATTTATGAGGGTTTTATAATCAAATAATTTTGTGATAAAGTTCAGGATCACTACATAATAAATCTTCCTCTTGGAGATTCATAACGTTCTCTGTAATTTTAAATACTGTAAAAAATCCTATAGTAAAGAAATGTGTTTAACTTTGTGTTTTCCAAATCTATTTGACCACAAAAACTTTTTTAATGGAAAACATTTTCATGTCTCACTCAAATGCCATATAACACAGCTGGGAAAATTCTAGACCTTTCTATCATGTAGTCAGTGTTGTGGAATCTTTTGGAGCTCTGTAAGGACTTGTCTAAAGTGCTTTCTAAAATGGGATCAGGAAAATTTTCTCTGACAGGCCTCAAAATGCATTTTGTTTGGTAATAATGTGGATGCAAGCTATTTAAATAAAGAGTTTGAAAATCACAGGAGGGAAAACAGACTATATGAGTTTTATTTTTAATTAGAAATATTTAGATTTTCAGGCCGATAGAATGTTTTCTACTTCTGTGAGGCCTAGATTGATTCTGAGATTGCTATGCAAATCTGTTAATAATAATAAACAGTTCATGCAACATTCAAGTTTCTATCTATGTGTGCTTATGGCAAAAAAATTACCGTCTTTGATTACAGACTGTTATATAACTTTAGAAAGTTTTAGTCATTTTATTTCTCTATGCCTTTAAACTTTTTTTCATGTAAGAGGTTCTTGTTCTTAATGTAGGTAAGAAAAGAATGTGAGATTAAACACTTTTATTTCATTTGAAAAGAAAAGGAAGGAAAATAAGAGTTAGAATTTGGTGAAGGACTCTAAATAAGTGTGTGTCAGGGTTAATGTGGTAAAATAGGAAATATTGGAATGTTCATTTGTGCACCTCAAAAAATACTATAACTTGCCCTAAGAACACAGTTTCTAAAATAAAACACGTTTCCAATTTCCCAAATTTTTGAATTTCAAAAATAGGGACACGAATTAACCAATACTTCATGGTTATGGAAAACCAGCAAAGACCATGTAATTTATTGGATAAATAGCTACCTTTGAGAATGAGAATTAAAGCTAAATATATATTTGTTTAGATATTTCTAAATTTAACAATTAGTTATTCTAATAACTACTTTGTAAATAATCCAAGTACTTTTTATAAAGATTTTATATGATGTCTTCATTTTCAGTAGACAGTCTGTATTCCCTGTTAGTGTGGGTCAACCATGAGGACTTCAGGGGTTTCTGTATAACTAGAGGGAGGTTAGTAAGCCTGATGTTTGCTTTCTCCTGAAGGCATTTACTGTAACAGAACCTGGGATGGGTGGCTGTGCTGGAACGACGTCGCTGCGGGCACGGAGTCAATGCAGCACTGCCCCGATTACTTTCAAGATTTTGATCCTTCAGGTAAGAGCAGAAATGTATATACAAATCTCTTTGACATCTATTTAATAAACCCTCATTTAACTAAATTACTATTTCCTTTTCAATTTTAAAGAAAAAGTTACCAAAATCTGTGACCAAGATGGAAACTGGTTTAGACATCCAGCAAGCAACAGAACATGGACAAATTACACCCAATGTAATGTTAACACACATGAGAAAGTGAAGGTACGTAATAATTATAAATTCAAACTGAATTTACACTATCTACTGTAAAAGTTAGTTACTGATACAATATCGGAGAAAATTTAGCTAGTGTTCATTCATTTCACTGTAAAGCCTTTTCATTAAAAAAAATAATAATAATTATAGATTTAGTCATTACACTGAAGAAGCAATCCAGCTAAGTAGATGTCTATTTACAAGTCAATGTCTCAGTACTGTAGTTTAGAATTTTCCAAAGTAAACATAGTTTAAAAGTAAGAAAAAAGAAATGTTCATCTGTGGTGGAACTCCTATAGTTACACTCAGGAATTGTGCTCAAGAGACAAGAACAAGCCCAGGGGGATTTAATAAGACCTATCCATCCCAGCCAAAGACTTTCATCCTGACTGGCTGTTAGGTCACCCTCACTGGCATTCTCACTTTTAACATCCATCATACATTAAAGTCAAGGTTAGCACAGTTCGTCACAACAATACGGTTTCGATACAGAGTGCCTGCACATATCTGCACACGTGTGTGTGTGGAGGCAGTTTGTCACAGTGATTAAAACAGTTCTGGTTTCTCACTTCCTGTTTCTGCTCTTTATCCACTGTGACCCTGGGCAAACTAGAACATCTGCCTCAGTCCCTTCCTGTCTAAAATGAGGATAGTGAGCCCATCCTCAAGGTTTTCATAGGAATTGACTAAATACAAGGAAAATATTTAGAAAACTAACAAGCCTATGGTAAGCATTTGATAATTGCCAGCTCTCATTATAAATCATGTACTCTTTATTTATTCAGAGAAGGGTTTGAACATATATGTATAAATACACATTAAAATGGTAAGTTACAATAAAGACAAAAATCAAAGAGATAAAGTTAAAACCAAGAAAAATAATTTATTTGTACAGATCAGAGGCCCCTATACATTATTATATTGAGATTTGTTTTGGAGTATCAAGTTTGTCAAATGGAAAAAAGAAACCTAGTTGGGAAAGAAGCCTTACCTGGCATTCAAATTAAACAAACAAATCATCAATTTAAGGTGCAAAACTGATGGAGTGAAAATTGTCAGTGTCTTCCAAAATTTAAAACGCTGGTTTCACATTTTATAAACCTAGATCAATAAATTTATTTCTTCATATGTTTAATATGACTTCTAATGTCTTAAATAAAAATAGCAATTTATAAATTTTGGTATCACCTGATAAGTTTTTATAGATATTCTTCATTCAAGATGTATTCAAATACTTACTGGCTTGCTTGCTAAAGGCTTAGGTTATCAGATCACATGTTTTTAAAAACAGATGTTATTTTATTGATTTGGGGCTTATACACATGTAGAAGTATAGCATTGATATTAACATTAATTAATTTTTTATTCATACAAATTACAGACTGCACTGAATTTGTTTTACCTGACTATAATTGGACATGTATTATCTATTGCATCACTGCTTATCTCACTTGGCATATTCTTTTATTTCAAGTAAGTACATGAAAATCTCTTTTTAATTTACTGATTATCTTTGGTGAATGCAGTATCATATCCATGTTTATGTCATGTGCTGATAAAATACATGAAATATAGATGATTTATAATATTTAAAATAAATTTATATTTAAAATAATTTGAAATATTTTGACTTTGTCTTGACTTTCTAAAATATAGAGAAAGGAGATTGATGAACTCTCTGAAGCTTAACTTGTCATGCAGTAAGAAAGGAACCAAAACCAATATGCAAACCTATCTGTATTTGCTTTGGAAACTGTGAAATATTAGAGGTCTGCCCAATTAAATTTTCAACTTCTTGGTCAATTTTACTATCAGCATACATAGTACATTGTAAGAACTGTATTTTGTGCAAAAAATAACAATGACTTTTAATATATACTATTAAAAATAATAATTTCAATGTTTGTGGTTAGGTTAATTTTCCTGGTGTTGGGGGGATAATCTTTAAAATAGTTAAATTCTGCTTTGAATTTTACTTGCAGTTTTTTCTTTTGCGAGCTGGAGGGAGAGTCAGTTCCAATTTATTTTTTAATAGAAATATAGTTGATTTACAGTGTTTCAGGTATACAGCAAAGTGATTCAGTTATATGTACATACATGTGTCAGTGTGTATGTGTGTGTATGTGTGTGTGTGTGTGTATGCTACTGCTGCTAAGTCACTTCAGTCGTGTCCGACTCTATGTGACCCCATAGATGGCAGCCCACCAGGCTCCCCCGTCCCTGGGATTCTCCAGGCAAGAACACTGGACAGGTTGCCGTTTCCTTCTCCGTGTGTGTGTGTGTGTGTGTGTGTGTATACATATATATATATGTATATATATATGTACATATATATATATATGCATGTGGCAATGTGTGTTAAGTCACTTCAGTCATGTCTGACTCTTTGTGACACTATGAAATGTAGCCCGCCAGGCTCCCCTGTCCATGGGATTCTCCAGGCAATGCTAGAGTGGGTTGCAATGCCCTCCTTCAGGGGATCTTCCCGATCCAGGGATCCAAACTTGTCTCTTATGTCTGTCTCCTGCATTGGCACGCAGTTTCTTTACCACTAACACCCGCCTTAGGAAGCCTGTATGTATGTATGCATGTATATATACAATATATATACGTGTTCTGTGCTGTGCTTACTCACTCAGATTCGACCCAGGGTTTGAATTCAGGTCTCCCACATTGCAGGCAGATTCTTTACTGTCTGAGCACCAGGGAAGCCCAAGAATACTGGAGTGGGCAGTCTATCTCTTCTCCAGGAGATCTTCCTGACTCAGGAATCAAACTGGGATTTCCTGCATTGCCGGCAAATTCTTTACCAGCTGAGCTGCCAGGGAAGCCCAAATATATACATATGTATACACACACACACACACACACACACACCATCTCTCACCATCTCCAGGAGATGCATACTTATATACACACACACCATCTCTCACCATTAAGGACAGGGATACCTGACATGCTGCAGTCCATGGGATGGGGTCTCAAAGAGTTGAATACAACTGAGCAACTGAACAACATCAATATACACACATATATTCTTTTCAGATTTTTTCCCACTAGAGGTTATTACAAAATACTGAATATAGTTCCCTATGCTACACAGTAGGACCTTATTGTTCTGTTATGTATAGTAGTGTTATCTGTAAATCCTAAATTCCCATTTTACCCTCCTCTTCTAATTTCTTAATTCTATCCATTAGCTGTGATTTTTTAAATTGATAGGAAAGTAAATTCTAAAACATGCATACATTATCTTATACATTAACATGGTCTTCATAAATATGATCACCAGCAGTGATTACAGAATGTAGTGTGAACAGTAAGTGTGCTTTATTGTATCATCACTACCGTCACTCTCATTGTCTCTCTCTCACTCTCTTCTTTCCCCTGCTCTCCTTCTTCCTACCCCCTACTCCTCCTCCTCCTCCTCCTCCTCCTCCTTCATCTTCTTAAACAATTATCTTGGAACATGATCCAGAACCGACTACAGTAATGGCACATCAAAATAATTCAAATCCAAAAATTATTAGATAATTGGAAGTTAGGTTTCTTTTTAACTGGAACACCAGCTTTTAGCCCACAGTGCATCACAATTCAAAGTACAGCAAATTACATATGAACTAAATGATTATCTTTCATGGGTTCAAAATCAGCGAGTGTAGAGATTGTATCATAATTTCTGTTTTGGGAAACTTGTGCCTTCTTAAGAACCTTCAATATGAATTACTTTGGGGAATTTTAATGGCACTTTTGATTTAAGACATTATCTAGGCATCATTCAGTTCATTTCAGTTCAGTCACTCAGTTGTGTCCGACTCTTTGCGACCCCATGAATCGCAGCACGCCAGGCCTCCCTGTCCATCACCAACTCCCGGAGTTCACTCAGATTCATGTCCATCGAGTCCGTGATGCCATCCAGCCATCTCATCCTCTGTCGTCCCCTTCTCCTCCTGCCCCCAATCTCTCCCAGCATCAGAGTCTTTTCCAATGAGTCAACTCTTCG
>NW_011495021.1:801696-802274 GCF_000754665.1 Bison bison bison
AAAGTACTGGAGTTTCAGCTTTAGCATTATTCTTTCCAAAGAAATCCCAGGGCTGATCTCCTTCAGAATGGACTGGTTGGATCTCCTTGCAGTCCAAGGGACTCTCAAGTCTTCTCCAACACCACAGTTCAAAAGCATCAATTCTTCAGCGCTCAGCCTTCCTCACAGTCCAACCGTCACATCGATACATGACCACTGGAAAAACCATAGCCTTGACTAGACGGACCTTTGTTGACAAAGTAATGTCTCTGCTTTTCAATACGCTATCTAGGTTGGTCATAACTTTTCTTCCAAGGAGTAAGCGTCTTTTAATTTCATGGCTGCAGTCACCATCTGCAGTGATTTTGAAGCCCAAAAAAATAAAGTCTGACACTGTTTCCACTGTTTCCCCATCTACTTCCCATGAAGTGATGGGACCAGATGCCATGATCTTCATTTTCTGAATGTTGAGTTTTAAGCCAACTTTTTCACTCTCCTCTTTCACTTTCATCAAGAGGCTTTTTGGTTCCTCTTCACTTTCTGCCATAAGGGTGGTGTCATCTGCACATCTGAGGTTATTGATATTTCTCCCAGCAATC
>NW_011495021.1:802374-843586 GCF_000754665.1 Bison bison bison
CTATTTGGAACCAGTCTGTTGTTCCATGTCCAGTTCTAACTGTTGCTTCCTGACCTGCATACAGGTTTCTCAAGAGGCAGGTCAGGTGGTCTGGTATTCCCATCTCTTTCAGAATTTTCCACAATTGATTGTGATCCACACAGTCAAAGGCTTTGGCATAGTAAATAAAGCAGAAATAGATGTTTTCTGGAGCTCTTGCTTTTTCCATGATCCAACCGATGTTGGCAATTTGATCTCTGGTTCCTCTGCCTTTTCTAAAACCAGCTTGAACATCTGGAAGTTCACAGTTCACGTATTGCTGAAACCTGGCTTGGAGAATTTTGAGCATTACTTTCCTAGCGTGTGAGATGAGTATAACTGTGTAGTAGTTTGAGCATTCTTTGGCATTGCCTTTCTTGGGGATTGGAATGAAAACTGACCTTTTCCAATCCTGTGGCCAAGCTGAGTTTTCCAAATTTGCTGGCATATTGAGTGCAGCACTTTCACGGCATCATTCAGGATTTGAAATAGCTCCACTGGAATTCCATCACCTCCACTAGCTTTGTTCATAGTGATGCTTTCTAAGGCCCACTTGACTTCACATTCCAAGATGTCTGGCTCTAGGTGAGTGATCACACCATTGTGAATATCTTCATCATGAATATCTTTTTTGCACAGTTCTTCTGTGTATTCTTGCCACCTCTTCTTAATATCTTCTGCTTCTGTTAGGTCCATACCATTTCTATCCTTTATTGAGCCCATCTTTGCATGAAGTGTTCCCTTGGTATCTCTGATTTTCTTGATGAGATCCTTAGTCTTTCCCATTCTATTGTTTTCTTCTATTTCTTTGCATTGATCACTGAGGAAGGCTTTCCTATCTCTCCTTGCTATTCTTTGGAACTCTACATTCAGATGCTTATATCTTTCCTTTCTCCTCTGCTTTTCACTTCTCTTCTTTTCACAGCTATTTGTAAGGCCTCCTCAGACAGCCATTTTGCTTTTTTGCATTTCTTTTCCATGGGGATGGTCTTGATCCCTGTCTCCTGTACAATGTCATGAACCTCATTCCATAGTTCATCAGGCACTCTGTCTATCAGATCTAGTCCCTTAAATCTATTTCTCACTTCCACTGTATAATCATAAGAGATTTGATTTAGTTCATACCTGAATGCTCTAGTGGTTTTCCCTACTTTCTTCAATTTAAGTCTGAATTTGGCAATAAGGAGTTCATGATATGAGCCACAGTCAGCTCCTGGTCTTGTTTTTGTTGACTTTATAGAGCTTCTCCATCTTTGGCTGCAAGGAATATAATCAATCTGATTTCGGTGTTGACCATCTGGTGATGTCCATGTGTAGAGTCTTCTCTTGTGTTGTTGGAAGAGGGTGTTTGCTACAACCAGTGCATTTTCTTGGCAAAACTCTATTAGTCTTTGCCCTGCTTCATTCCGTATTCCAAATTTGACTTCCTACTTTTGCATTCCAGTCCCCTATAATGAAAAGGACATCTTTTTTGGGTGTTAGTTCTAAAAGGTCTTGTAGTTCTTCATAGAACCATTCAACTTCAGCTTCTTCAGCGTTACTGGTTGGGGCATAGACTTGGATTACTGTGATACTGAATGGTTTGCCTTGGAAATGAACAGAGATCATTCTGTCATTTTTGAGATTGCATCCAAGTACTGCATTTGGGGCTCTTTTGTTCACCATGATGGCTACTCCATTTCTTCTAAGGGATTCCTGCCCACAGGAGTAGATATAATGGTTATCTGAGTTAAATTCACCCATTCCAGTCCATCTTAGTTCTCTGATTCCTAGAATGTCGATGTTGACTCTTGCCATCTCCTGTTTGACCACTTCCAATTTGCCTTGATTCATGGACCTGACATTCCAGGTTCCTATGCAATATTGCTCTTTACAGCATCAGACCTTGCTTCTGTCACCAGTCACATCCACAACTGGGTATTGTTTTTGCTTTGGCTCCATCCCTTCATTCTTTCTGGAGGTATTTCTCCACTTATCTCCAGTAGCATATTGGGCACCTACCGACCTGGGGAGTTCCTCTTTCAATATCCTATCATTTTGCCTTTTCATACTGTTCATGTGGTTCTCAAGGCAAGAATACTGAGTTGGTTTACCATTCCTTTCTCCAGTGGACCACATTCTGTCAGACCTCTCCTTCATTACCCACTCATCTTGGGTGGCCTCACGGGCATGGCTTAGTTTCATTGAGTTAGACAAGGCTGTGGTCCTAGTGTGATTAGATTAGGCATCATTAGAAACTAAAAAAATTTCACTCTGAAGAAAATTAATTCAACATTTATGTACATTTTAAAATGTGACTTTCTTACAAAATTGTATAAAAATGTATCAAAATAAATTGAAGAGAATTTTTACCCTCAAATATGGAAAAAATTTCCTAAAGAAATAAATTTACAATTAATTTAATTTAATTTAAATTGCCATTAAAATTTAATTGCCATTTGAATTCAATTGCCAATTGAATTTAATTGCCATTAAAATTCCCCAAAGTAATTCATATTGAAGGTTGTTAAGAAGGCACAAGTTTCCAGAAACAGAAATTATGATACAATCTCTAGATAATTTGTAACAAATTATCAAAAAGTTCTTGCTCAAAATAAACTGTCAATTCTTAATTACTGTAGACCCATTTCTCATTTTAAAAGAGAAGTTAAAAATTAATGTTGTCCCAAATATTGTATTCATGTTCAACATATTAATAAACTTTATTTTTTTCAGAAAAAAATCAGGTTTTCTTTTATAAAAAAATCAAGAATACTATATGTAATGTATATATATGTGTGTGTGTGTTAATTGCTACAAATCTCCAAGCTTTAAAAGAAAGATTGTGGCATGCTACACAGGCAAAACCTCATTAGCAAATAAATATCTTGCCAATGTATCGTTTAGTTCTTGTCCTCTACATAAAAGAAAAATTAATATTTTCAACTAATTACATTGCTTATTTTTAGAGTTTATTGTGAAACTACAGTTAATTATTCATTTTCCGAAGTGAACTAAAAAAGATTCTTTTTTTTTTTGGCTTTTATTTTATTTAATTTATTTTTGTTTTAATTGGAGGCTAATTGTTTTACAATATTGTGGTGGCTTTTGCCATACATTCACATAAATCAGCCATGGGTGTACATGTGTTCCACATTCCTGAACCCCCCTCCAACCTCCCTCCCCATCCCATCCCTCAGGTCATCCCAGTGCACCAGCCCTGAGCACCCTGTCTCATGCATTGAACCTGGACTGGAGATCTATTTCATATATGATAATATACATGATTCAATGCTATTCTCTCAAATCATCCCACCGTCACCTTCTCCCACAGTCCAACAGTCTGTTCTTTACATTTGTGTCTCTTGTGCTGTCTCGCATATAGGCTCATCATTACCATCTTTCTAAATTCCATATATATGCATTAATATACTGTATTGGTGTTTTTATTTCTGACTTACTTCACTCTGTATATAGGCTCCAGTTTCATCCACCTCATTAGAACTGATTCAAATGCATTCTTTCTAATAGCTGAGTAATATTCCATTGTGTATATGTACCACAGCTTTCTTATCCGTTCATCTGGATGGACATCTAGGTTGCTTCCATGTCCTGGCTATTGTAAACAGTGCTGCGATGAACATTGGGGTACACGTGTCTCTTTCAGTTTTGGTTTCCTCAGTGTGTATGCCCAGTAGTGGGATTGCTGAGTCATATGGCAGTTCTATTTCCAGTTTTTTAAGGAATCTCCGCACTGTTCTCCATAGTGACTGTACTAGTTTGCATTCCCACCAACAGTGTAAAAGCGTTCCTTTTTCTCCGCACCCTCTCCAGCATTTATTGTTTATAGACTTTTTGATAGCAGCCATTCTGACTGGGATGAGATGGTAC
This sequence comes from Bison bison bison, assembly GCF_000754665.1. Taxonomy (NCBI): domain Eukaryota; kingdom Metazoa; phylum Chordata; class Mammalia; order Artiodactyla; family Bovidae; genus Bison; species Bison bison. Next base: position 806,263 of record NW_011495021.1, read on the forward strand.
CTCATTGTGGTTTTGATTTGCATTTCTCTGATAATGAGTGATGTTGAGCATCTTTTCATGTGTTTGTTAGGCATCTGGATGTCTTCTTTGGAGGAATGTCTGTTTAGTTCTTTGGCCCATTTTTTGATTGGATTGCTTATTTTTCTTGAATTGAACTGCAGGTGTTGGTTGTATATTTTTGAAATTAATTCTTTGTCAGTTGCTTTATTTGCTATTATTTTCTCCCATTCTGAAGGCTGTCTTTTCACCTTGATTATAGTTTCCTTCTTTGTGCAAAAGCTTTTAAGTTTAATTAGGTCCCATTTAATTATTTTTTCTTCTATTTCCATTACTCTGGAAGGTGGGTCATAGAGAATCCTGCTATGATTAATGTCAGAGAGTGTTTTGCCTGTGTTTTCCTCAAGTAGTTTTATAGTTTCTGGTCTTACATTTAGATCTTTAATCCATTTTAGTTTATTTTTGTGTATGGTGTTAGAAAGTGTTGTAGTTTCATTCTTTTACTTGTGGTTGACCAGTTTTCCCAGCACCACTTGTTAAAGAGATTGTCTTTTCTCTATTCTATATTCTTGCCTCCTTTGTGACAGATAAGGTGTCCATAGGTGTGTGGATATACCTCTGGGCTTTCTATTTTGTTCCATCGATCTATGTTCCTGTCTTTGTGCCAGTACCATACTGTCTTGATGACTGTTGCTTAGTAGTAGAGCCTGAAGTCAGGCAGGTTGATTCCTCCAGTTCCATTGTTTCTCAAGATTGCTTTGGCTCTTCGACATTTCTTTTTGTAATTCCATACAAATTGTGATATTATTTGTTCTAATTGGAAGGTAAACTTCCAAACTCATTCTATGAGGCCACCATCACCCTAATACCAAAACCAGACAAAGATGCCACAAAAAAAGAAAACTACAGGCCAATATCATTGATGAACATAGATGCAAAAATCCTTAACAAAATTCTAGCAAACAGAATCCAACAACATGTTAAAAAGATCATACGTCATGACCAAGTGGGCTTTATCCCAGGGATGCAAGGATTCTTCAATATTCACAAATCAATCAATGTGATACATCACATTAACAAATTAATAGATAAAAACCACAAGATTATATCAATAGATGCAGAGAAAGTCTTTGACAAAATTCAACATCCATTTATGATAAAAACCCTCCAGAAAGCAAGCATAGAAGGAACATATCTCAACATAATAAAAGCCATATATGATTAACCCACAGCAAACATTATCCTCAATGGTAAAAATTTGAAAGCATTTCCCCTAAAATCAAGAACAAGACAAGGGTGCTCTCTCTCATCACTGCTATTCAACATAGTTTTGGAAGTTTTGGCCACAGAAATCAGAGCAGAAAAAGAAATAAAAGAAATCTAGATTGGAAAAGAAGAAGTAAAACTCTCACTGTTTACAGATGACACAGTCCTCTACATAGAAAACCCTAAAGACTCCACCAGAAAATAACTAGAGCTAATCAATGAATACAGTAAAGTTGCAGGATATAAAACTAACACACAGAAATCCCTTGCATTCCTATACACTAACAATGAGAAAACAGAAAGAGAAGTTAAGGAAACAATTCCATTCACCATTGCAACGAAAAGAATAAAATACTTAGGAATAAATCTACCTAAAGAAATAAAAGACCTATATATAGAAAACCATAAAACACTGATGAAAGAAATCAAAGATGACACAAATAGATGGAGAAATATATCATGTTCATGGATTGGAAGAATCAATATAGTGAAAATGAGTATGTTACGCAAAGCAATCTATAGATTCAATGCAACCCCTATCAAGCTAGCAATGGTAAAAAAGATTCTTTAATGATGAGTTAGTGCAATATACTTGATTTCAGCCACAATTTTAATGGATAGTAAAATACAGTAATTTAAAAAATGGGATAGATGCAAATCTTACCATCTCACATTTACTAATAGTATGGACTTATTCTGATTTATGCTTTTCAGTTAGCCTGTTTCCTTATAATGAGTCATGTCATTATTTGAAATATTGGCAGAAAAGATTCAGAAAGTCCTTGGCATGTAGTGATATTCCAATAAATGGTAAAAGGAACAAATTTTGCCCTTAGACTGTATCAATCATGTACGCATGTAGATTATACTTACTTAGTCATCTAATATTATATCTATATAATAGTTCAGTTCAGTTCCGTTGCTCAGTCGTGTACGACATTTTGCTACCCCATGGATTGCAGCATGCCCAGCTACCCTGTCCATCACCAACTCCTGGAGCTGACTCAAACTCACATCCATAGAGTCGGTGATACCATCCAACCATCTCATCCTCTGTCGACCCCTTCTCCTCCTGCCTTCAATCTTTCCCATCATCAGGATCTTTTCCACTGAGTCAGTTCTTTGCAGCAGGTGGCCAAAGTATTGGAGTTTCAGCTTCAGCATCACTCTTTCCAATGAATATTCAGGACTGATTTTCTTTAGGATTGACTGATTTGATCTTTTAAAATCCAAGGGACTCTCAAGATTCTTCTCCAACAGCACAGTTCAAAATCATCAATACTCCAGCACTCAGCTTTCTTTATAGTCCAGTTCTCACATCCATACATGACTACTGGAAAAACCATAGTTTGACTGGATGGACCTTTGTTGACATAGTACTGTCTCTTCTTTTTAATATGCTGTCCAAAGAGCAAGCATTTTTTAATTTCATGGCTGTAATCACCATCTGCAGTGATTTTGGAGCCCGAGAAAATAAAGTCTGTCACTGTTTCCATTGTTTCCCCAGCTATTGTCATGAGGTGATGATACTGGATGCCATGATCTTAGTTTTCTGAACGTTGAGTTTTAAGCCAACTTTTTCACTCTCCTCTTTCACTTTTATCAAGAGGTTCTGTAATTCTTCTTTGCTTTCTGCCATAAGAGTGGTGTCATCTGCGTATCTGAGGTTATTGATATTTCTCTTGGCAGTCTTGATTCCACCTTGTGCTTCATCCAGTCTGGCATTTTGCATGATGTACTCTGCATATAAGTTGAATAAGCAGGATGACAATATACAGCCTTGACATACTCCTTTCCTGATTTGGAACCGGTCTGTTGTTCCATGTCCAGTTCTAACTGTTGCTTCTCAACCTTCATACAGATTTCTCAGGAGGCAGGTAAAGTGGCCTGGTATTCCCATCTCTTTCAGAATTTTCCATAGTTTGTTGTGATCCACACAGTCAAAGTCTTTGCCATAGTCAATACAGTAGAAGTAGATGTTTTTCTCAAATTCTCTTTCTTTTTTGATGATGACCTCAAAATCAATACACAATGAATGAACAGTTCTTTGTATAATTATATCAGTAAAAATTGTGATTAAGTATTAATAAATTAGTTGAAAATAATAAAACTCTATGTCCACAATATACCACATAGCTGACTCAGTACTTGAATTTGTAGTCTTTGATTTTAATGCATTCTTATTACATACTCCCCAGAACTATCTATTAAAATAGGAAAAGCCACTATCAACACAAAACAACTGTGTGCTAAAATAAGAAATAATGGAAAGGACATGACAAAGTTAGCGCCATGAGAGCAGGAGTCATCACTGCTTGTTTCTTTACATGTTCCAGGGCTTAGTATCTAATCTTGTGCATAGTAGGCACTTAACATATTTTTAAGGAATGAAGACATGAATGGATTTGGAAACATTTTTGTAGGATGCACTTTCCCATGACTTATCTGTGACCTTGGACAAGTCCCTTGAATTTGTCTGGCCTCTGTTGTCTCCATCAACAAAGAAAGGCATTAGACTAAGACTCTACAATTCTAACCAGTAGAAGTATCTGTGTACAATAATAGAGGATACCCTGCAGCTAGATCCAAAGAAGACCAAGGACATCTCAGAAAATGCTTAACTGAATAGTTAATAAAGCTTGTTCATACAGTCAGGGGCAATAGAAATCTTTGCTTTTTTCCAACTAACCTGGAAACAATTCCCTGGGGAGCTGATGTTTCACATGAAATCATTGTGTGTACAAAAATCTATCAATAGCTCACTTCTGCTTCTGAACCCAGCTCCTCAAACTGCAGTCATTCTTGCTTAGTAGAGGGTAGAGGCAGCTTTTTATTTTTCGTTTGTTAATTGAAGGTCACTGGTCCATCCTAATAAAAACCAAGACTGGACAAAAAAGTTGATTTAGGGTGCTGTTTGTTACTTTTTATTTAGAGAGAAAAAAGAAAGGTCTACTACTTGGCCATGCTTTAAATTAGAAACAGAGAACATGAAACACTATTTACCAGATATACTTCAGTTTTATATTAGAGTCAATTAAAGCAAAGAGAATGGGAGATAAAAAGAAAGGAAACAGAAAGGGAGGGGAAGAGAGAGAGACAGAACTTTAGGATTTGCCAAGCCCTGAGAGGCTCTTACTCATAATGATCCTTGGAAAAACAAAGCAGAACCCTTTAGATAAAAAAATAAATAAGCTTTACTGGAATTAGCTATAAATTAAATTTTAATTACTGTTTAATATCTGAGAGCATAGAAAATCTTGCTGTTATGTTTAACTTAGACAAAGGAAATAAAAGAGCACATGAAACTTGCATGTGGAAAAAGGTAGCTTTTTTTTTAATCATCTTAATTTTGCTGACATTTCAGGGAGTGCTTCTAAATAATTTTAAAGCCAAGTTGCATATTTGCACCTATATAGACAATGATATCATTTCTAGGCAATTGAGATAATGTCTTGAATAAAATTCAGCAAAAAAAAAAAAAATCTATCCAGTTGATAGACCAAAGCTTTCTCAGCTTAATAAAACAATCCTTTAATGCTTACATTTCTTCTTTCAGGGCAAGTGTCACAAATGCTCACCTTTTTTTTATCATATATGAAAATATTCAATCAATATTGTGAACCTTTATCTCATTTCCAGTTTCTTCATATATCTCTTGAAATTTGAACAAATATGGTTTTCCTCTTTAAGCTGTAATTTTTCACCTGAAAACTATTTATGACTGAATCTTTAAATTGGTTTTGAACAAAGCTAACTATTTAAAGAAACCCTACATTGAAACAGAGAAAAGAGAGTCTTCTACAATCTGTAAACTGATGTACCTGTTTTTACAAATCAGAACTATGGCTTAAATAGGTTGTGGAAAATCTGGAAAAACTGCACTGTTTAGAAGTCTATTATACAGAGTAAAGTAAGTCAGAAAGAAAAACACCAATACAGTATATTAATGCATATATATGGAATTTATAAAGATGATAATGATGACCCTATATGCAAGACAGCAAAAGAGACACAGAGGTAAAGAACAGACTTTTGGACTCTGTGGGAGAAGGCGAGGCTGGGATGATTTGAGAGAATAGCATTGAATCATGTATATTATCATATGTGAAATAGATCTCCAGTCCAGGTTCGATGTGAAACAGGGCACTCAGGGCTGGTGCACTGGGATGACCCTGAGGGATGGGATGGGGAGGGAGGTGGAAGTGGGGTTCAGGATGGGGAGCACATGTACACCTGTGGCTGACTCATGTCAATGTATGGCAAAAACCACCACAATATTGTAAAGTAATCAGCCTCCAGTTAAAATAATTTAAAATTAAAAAAAATGAAGTTTGACAGTGGCTGAGTCCAGAAATAGACATGTAGTAGTCCTTGAGTAACATCCCTCTGAGTGCCTGCCCAGGACCATCCTTGTTTTCTCCACTCTTGTGATAAGAGTGTATTCATTGTTAATTTGTTGTGCCTACAGTTCTGAGATGCATTCTATTCTATTGTATGTATCCTAGGCTTCTTTCAGCTTAACACTGGATGTTGTTAAATTAAATGGTTTTTCGTATAATGTTTTATTAGGGCATGCTCAGTGAGTGCATTTCCAAATTAATTAATTTAATCAATGTGCTGAAAAATACTTCCCTCTTGAAATGAATGTAATGAGAGGTGAAATATTCCTATTTAGTAATGTTAGTCTTGGCTGGAAAGGTTTTTAAATATGTCCAGTGTAATTATATAATAAAAGCATTGCATTTCCACATTAGAGTATCAGATTTAAATAAGGACAAACTGTTACAAGAAGTAATGGATTTACTCTAACAAAAACCAGTTCCTCTATAACGTAATTGCTAGTACTAATTTATAGAGGAGTCCAAGTATGGAAATAGAAAGTAAATAACTGAATTAAAGAATTTGGACTTTTTTAAAGAGTAAATTTATTATTTAAACTACAACTATATATTAAAGATAACATTTATGTTGATATTTTTTATAAATATGAAACAATTTATAAGTGTATTTATAAAGTATATTCAAACATAATTACTATTTAAGAATAAGTAAATTTTCATGGGAACAAAATGATAAATTGTTCTAAGAATGCAAATGACCCGCTGCTTGGTACAAAAACTAGACTGTTATTTGAATGGATTAAAACTTCATAATTTGAAATAGAAGGCACATAAGTAACATCTTTCTTCCCCAAATCGTAATATGATTTGCAATCTCATTTGGCTCAGTGGTAATGAATCCTCCTGCCAGTGGAGATACAGCTTCAATTCTGGGTCAGGAAGATCCCTTGAAGAAGGTAATGGCAACCCACTCCAGTATTCTGTCTATGGAAAATCTCATGGACAGAGGAGCTTGGCAGGCTACAGTCCATTTAACAACAGTCCACAAAGAGTTGGATATGACTTAGTGACTAAACAACAACAAACCTTCTACTCTTGTAGACTTTCCTTGACCATATTCACTGATATGACTAGATACCAAGAGAAAGCAAAATAAGCCCTTCCATCTATAGCATCTTCTTAGTAGTTAGGAAAAACAAAACCCAAGAATGATTGGATATTACTTATCCAGTTAGCATTTGCTGATGGAACATTAAGATGTAACATAAAAGTATGAGCTGCAGAATCAAAAAGTCATTTAGTAACTTATGCTGTTTGATTTTAATTTTCCTAATTTTAATGTAAAAATTAAAAAAACAGTGTGGGGTTTTTCTTTGTGCTTTATTCACATTTTCTGTCCTTTTTACTGCTCAAAAACCTTAAGCTTTAACTTTGTAAAACAAAAAAGTTCGATTCAGATGCCTTCTCTGTTTGGAATGTTTTTCTCGCCTATCTTCTCCAGTTTCAGTTCTATCTTTAGTATATCCCTCACTCTGGCCATAGTCTTTATTGTTCAGTTGCCCCATCATGTCAGACTCTTTGTGACCCCCGGGACTGAAGCATGCCAGGTTTCCCTGTCCCTCACCATCTCCTGGAGTTTGCCCAAGTTCATGTTCATTGCATTGGTGATACCATCCAGCCATCTCATCCTCTGATGCCCTCTTCTCCTTCTGCCCTCAATCTTTCCCAGGATCAGGGACTTTTTCAATGAGTTGTCTGTTTGCATCAGATGACAAAAATACTGGAGATTCAGCTTCAGCATCAGTCTTTCCAGTGAATATTCAGAGTTGATCTCCCTTAAGATTGATTGGTTTGATCTCCAAGCTGTCCAAGGGACATTCAGTTTTCCCCAGCACCACAGCTCAAAGGCATCAATTCTTTGGCATTCTGCCTTCCTTACAGTCCAGCTCTCACAACCATACATGACCACTGGGAAGAAGCACTGCTGTTAATAAGGCTAGTGGATACAATGAAATTCCAGCAGAACAATTCAAATCCTTAAAGGATGATCCCATCAAGGTTTTGCATTCATTGTGTCAGCAAATCTGGAAGACCCAGCAGTGGCCACATGACTGGAAAAGGTCAATCCTCATCTCAGTTCCTAAGAAGCATAGTACCAAAGAATGTGCTAACCATCAGACAATCGCACTCATCTCCCATGCTAGGAAGGTCTTTTAACTTATGCAAACCAGGAACTTCCAGATGTCCAAGCTCGGTTTAAAAAAGGAAGAGGAACTAGAAATCAAATTGCCAACATTCGCTGGATTATAGAGAAAGAAAGGGAATTTCAGAAAAACACTGATCTCTGTTTCATCAACTACACTAACCCTTTTGACTGTGTGGATCATGACAAACTGTGGAAAACTCAGAGAGATGGAAATACCAGACCATCTTACCAGTCTCCTGAGAAACCTGTATGCAAGTCAGGAAGCAACAGTCAGGGCCCTATATGGAACAGCTGATAGGTTCAAGATGGAGAAAGGAATACAACAGGACTGTCTGCTGTCACCTGTTTGGTTAACCTATACACTCATCACATCATGAGACAAGCCAGGTTAGATGAATTACAAGCTGGAATCAAGATAGGCAGGAGAAACATCAACAACTTCAGATATGTGGATGATACCACTTTAATGACAGAAGGCGAAGAGGAACTAAAGAGCCCCTTGATGAGGGTGAAGAAGAAAACTGAAAGAGCCGGCTTAAGACTAAATATTAAAAAAAAATAAAATCATGGCATCCGCCCCCATTACTGCATAGCAAACAGAAGAGGAAAAGTGGAAGTAGTGACAGATTTCCTCTTCTTGGACTCCAAAATCACTGCACAAGGTGACTGCAGCCATGAAACCATAAGACGATTGCTTCTTGACAGGAAAGCTATGACAAACCTAGATAGTGTGTTGAAAAGCAGAGACATTATACTGGAGGAGGAAATGGCAAACCGCCCCAGTATCCTTGCTTTTAGAACCTTATGAACTGTATAAAAAGGTACAGTCTTTATCAATCTCATAATCCTATTTTAACTTCTAAAAAGCGTATAATGCTACCTAGAATTGCATTATGTAATGCAAATGGTGATTGCAGCCATGAAATTATAAAAACGCTTACTCCTTGGAAGGAAAGTTATGACCAACCTAGACAGCATATTAAAAAGCAGATACATTACTTTGTCAACAAGGTCCATCTAGTCAAGGCTGTGGTTTTTCCAATGGTCATGTATGGCTGTGAGAGTTGGACTATAAAGAAAGCTGAGCACAGAAAAATTGATGCTTTTGAACTGTGCTGTTGGAGAAGACTCTTGAGAGTCCTTTGGACTGCAAGGAGATCCAACCAGTCCATCCTAAAGATCGGCCCTGGGTGTTCATTGGAAGGACTGATGTTGAAGCTGAAACTCCATTACTTGGACCACCTGATGCGAAGAGCCGACTCATTTGAAAAACCCCTGATGCTGGGAAAGATTGAAGGTAGGAGGAGAAGGGGACGACAGAGAATGTGATGGTTGGATGGCATCACTGACTCGATGGACATGGGTTTGGGTGGACTCGGGGAGTTGGTGATGGGTAGGGAGACCTGGCATGCTGCTCTTCATGGGTTCGCAAAGAGTCAGACACGACTGAGTGACTGAACTGAACTGAATGTACGTATACCCATTTACCCTCTGCTGTCCCATGAGTAACAGGAGATCAGGATCTTGCTCTATATTGTTCACAACTGCTTCCCTGGTTATCTAGAAACTGTGCACAAAAAATATATTTTATGCATCAAAAATAGTTGTAAATAACTAAATGAATATTAAGAGACTCAATAAGATTGTGACCTGGAGCAACTTACCTTAATTTTATTAAGGGATAATGATATTTTCAAGGGATTGTTAAATTAGATAATGAATGTAAAGTACTCATCTCTGTGACTGGAATATTGTAAAGGCTCCTATGTTATGATGTCTGCTGTTATTATGAGTTTTATCTCTAAAAGGGTTGTTTTTGGTTTGATTTTTATTTTTGCAGTTTTGTGGGTCTTTTTCGGTTTTGCTTGTTTTTTTTGTTTTGAGGGGCAGGAGATTGTGCAAGAATCACAGGCATTTAGAAGGCCAGACTATTTCTTCTCTAATTCTCTGCCCACTAGGAGACCAGGAAGTCCATTTACACTGGGGCACTTCAGAACAAACTATTTGGCTACATAAAATGAGCATGTCTATTCCTTATGCAGCCTGTACTTACATGTAACACTAAATGAACAATCTTGAAAGGCATGGGAGGAGGGCCCGTGATGGAGACCTCTCTAGCAGGACTTCATTGGGCACCTTGGTTGAAACACTCTTGGACTCTTTCTAAATCTGGCCAAATGGATCACCAGCAGCCTCCAAAGAGAGTTAATGCTAGCGGTTATGTCTACTTTGTGTCATATATAACCAAGTAATTCCATCAACTCAAGGTTCTGTATACAATAGACAAAAAGTAGCCATACTGCTTATTCTTTGCATATATTTATTGCTTTCTTCCTGTTGTTTTTGGCACTATTCTGATCGGCACAGGCTTTCCTTTTGGCTACATGGTTTGTGTTTTCTTGTGGGAAAAGCTGAGCATTTGGGAAATTAAATTAGATAAATTAGCATAAAGAAGCAGTATACCGTAGAGTGGGCGATTCTTTCATTGCTTGTATTTTCTTCTTCCATGAATAGTTCTGCTCAGGATTAGCACTGAGTACAGTAGTTTGGAAATTTCTATCTCATAAAACCAAGAACGCTGTGGTACATATACACAATGGAATATTACTCAGCCATTAAAAAGAAATACATTTGAATCAGTTCTAATGAGGTGGATGAAACTGGAGCTTATTATACAGAGTGAAGTAAGCCAGAAAGAAAAACACCAATACAGTATACTAATGCATATATATGGAATTTAGAAAGATGGTAACGATAACCCTTTATGCAAGACAGAAAAAGAGACACAGATGTATTGAACAGTCTTTTGGACTCTGTAGGAAAGGACGAGGGTGGGATGATATGGGAGAATGGCATTGAAACATGTAAATTACCACATGTGAAACAAATCGCCAGTCCAGGTTCGATGCATGATACAGGGTGCTCGAGGCTAGTGCACTGGGAGGACCCAGAAGGATGGGATGGGGAGGGAGGTGGGAGGGGGGTTCAGGATGGGGAACACATGTACACTCATGGCGGATTCAAGTCAATGTATGGCAAAACCAATACAATATTGTACAGTTAAATAAATAAATAAATAAAACTGAGATTAAAAAACAATCAAAAAGAAACCACACACACACACACACACACAAAATGGGAAACAAAGGCAAGTATTTTGTTCATACTGTGACAACAATAACTTTGACTATAGAACAGCATGATACCTGGGGTCAGCATCGTAAGGAAAGTGGTAATTTGCAGACAATGCTAGCAAGGATAAAATTCCTAAGGAAGAAAATTTAGGTTGCTTGACCCATTGCCCTTTGTCACATGGAAATTGTTTTTCTGATGCTAAATTCTTGTGTTTTTAATAAAAAGGTGAAAATACACCATTTTATTGCATACTTAAAACATGGGTAGTTTTATGTTTCTCAAACAAAATGATGCTGTTTTATTATTTGTGAGAGAAAACTATTAGAGAATTTAATTAAAATTAGCCATATGAAAACCTATGTTAAAAATAATAGTTAACCTAACTTGGAATATTCACTATAGGTTAGATATTATACTAAGCACTAGACATGATTTAACTCATTTAACCTTCCAATCAATCCTATGTAGTGCTATTGTTACTCTATATTATAGAAAAGGAAAAGAAACAGAAACAGAAGATTATGGATTTTAAATGACTTGTCCAAAGTCACACTTTCAGTAGGTGGCCCAGTCCAGATTTAATCTCAGGTCAGGCTTCAAAAGCCACTCTGACTTGATGTTACCTGCTTCTAGTTGATCCAAGAGAGCATTGAAAGGCATGGTTCCATTACACACGGTGTATAATGGATTTGTTGACACACTTATGCCAACTGCCTCTATAACTCTGCTTAGTGCATATGTGCATATAACTTAGTGCATATAACTCTGTCAAAAGTGCATATTGAAGTAGTGTTCTGAAATAATTATATGTAAAGAATATGAAATGGAAACAATCCAGACCCACAAACCACATTTTCTATTCTGTGGTTATACTAGGATAACATTTAAAGAAAGCAGACAGAGATTTTCATAAAACAATCTCTAAGCCAGTTATATATATATATATATATAAACAGTTTATATACATATATATATAGAGAGAGAGATAAAAAGAGTTAAATAATCACATTTAAAAATTTGGAATACGTTATATTGGTTGCAGGTTAGCATTTGAAAAAATACCCAACTATTTTAGTATTTCACTTAAACAAACCACTGTATTTGCCAAATACGTATTTTGGTTTTTATTTTCAAGTTGATTTTATTTGGCCTAATGTATGTATATGTATTAATGAATGATTTTAAAAGAAAATAGTATGCATCACTAGAAAAATGTGAACCATTTTTACTACTAGACATTGATATAAATCATGTCAGATAGCATTTGTCTACATTTAAGTTGCACAGAACCTGGAGGAAGAAATAGAAGAAACCAAAGCTATAGGCTAATGTTATGGATAGTAGGGCATATTTTATACAAAACAAACTGAAAATGATTTGGCAATGGTTCACTATGTAACAACAATATAGAGAGTAAATAGAATATCAGGATTTCTAAAACAGAAGTATATGGTTTGAGTTATATATGGCAGGTTATCATGTTGACCATATTATTAACATAATTTTGTAAAACATTCAAAGTAAGCTTTACATGTCTATTGAAATGATTTCATGTGTCCTCTCAAGTATTTGGCTTTGATTTCAATAATTCATTTACAGCAGAGTTTCATTCTATCATTTCAAAATTTTTCCCATACTATGGTATTGTGCTTAGTCACTCAGTTGTGTCTGACACTTTGAGACTCTATGGACTGTAGCCCACTAGTCTCCTCTGTCCATGGGATTCTCCAGGCAAGAATACTGGAGTGGGTTGCCATGCGTTCCTCCAGGAGATCTTCCCAACCCAGGGACTGAAGCCATGTCTCCTGAGTCTCCTGCAGTACAGATGAATTCTTTACTGCTGAGCCGTTGGGGAAGCCCCCTATGGGTCTAGAGGGAAATGCGGTATATTCTTTTATCACATAGTAAAAGAATAAGAAACATGTTTTTTTTTTTTGGTCTGTATTCACAATAATCACAATTTTAAACAAGAATAGATACCAGCAGCTCATTTTAAACTTTTTAACTTTCAAGCTAGATTGAGGTAGTAGAGTCATTAGCAAAGTGGGAATTCTCAGAGAAACAGAAATACAAACTATCATAGAGAAAAGAAGGAAATTTAAATGAACACATGAAAAATTAAATTTGTTTTCCAACTAACTGCAGTTGGCATTTTATTTTATTACTTTCACTTTTCACATGTGAATGCTATAAACATCAACAGTTATAAATGCTGTTTGCTTTATGTTCCTCAGCTCATATCTTTCAGCTCCTACTTCTATCATGAATAGCTATTTTTGAAAACCTTTTTTAATGTTTGTTTTCATTCATTCCAATTTAGTTCCTAAAAAAAATATTTCTGATGCTGTCTAAGCAAACCCTCCTACTCTTTTGGTCATAATTTGAAAACTATGAAATTTTGTTTATATATATATATATATCTTAACCAATGGCCTGGATATAAGTGTGTTCAGCAGAAAAGGGCAAAACAACCCAGTTAAGGAAAACATTTTTTTCCCATGATGGTAGCTGAGTTATCTAAATTCTGTTACTAAAAAAGAGCACGGGCATTTTATATTTGCATGGGTAAGCAGTCTTTCCCTAAATAATAGTTGGTATTCCATAGACACAGGGTAAACTCAAGACAGGCATTTAAAAATAAGACCATGTGGACAAATTCTTTGTGTTCATAATTTTCAACATAGAAGAGTTCTAAATTAAGAGAAGTAAACTACACATAATGTGCATAAATGATTTGAAAAGAATATTTTTGTTAGACTTCTCCTCATATTCATCAATTCTCTTCACTCTCACTGAACACAAAACACTCGTCACTGCTGTGGCATTTTTCTCAAGAATAGAGCCGTCTTTGCCCCAGTGATGTCTTCACTGAAATAGCAGGACTCATGCCACTCCTTAGCTTTCAAAGAGTGTTCTTCTCTTTAGAGTATCATTTTTACACTGTTCCTTGATCCCTGTCTGCTTCCCACTACTATCGTGCATTGCAAAGTCAAGTCAAATTAAGGACTCTCTAATATGCAAACACCAGCAGCGCTCAGCTGCTTCTGTTTTGATGGACTCCAGACGGACTCCACAGTTGTAGGTCTGTGACTGTCTCACACACAGTGATTGATCTGTGGGCCATCTTGTTTATGAAGCCTTTCAGAGAAGTTTCCCTGAGAGCACTCACTTCTGTGAAAGGCATGCATTGAAATTCCATAAATCTTGATTTGGATTGGATTTACTTTCAAATCCTTTAAATTACTAGAATAATACATAGGATCATAAACTTATAGCTGCAAGAGATTTCAGAGACAATATAGCTTAAATTTTGCATTTTAAAATATAGAAAAGAACCTTGGCATCTCAGCCTAACTATAATATCCTGGGAACACAGTCTATTTAATATAAAGTGATAGTTAAAACCTTCTTAAAGTTTCCAAAGTAGAAGTCATTGGCTTGAGTTATATAGGGTGGATTATCTAGGTTGATCATCTTAATTGCATAATTGTATAAAAATGAAAATGAGCTTTAAGTCTTTCTAATGAAATGATTTCTCATGTCTTCCTACATATATGCTCTGTTTTGATATTAAGTATTCAGTTTCTAGTGGAATCTTGTCTATTATTTTAAAACTTTACCCATAATAATCCTTCATAAAAGAGGTAGTACTTAGATGGTATTTGATCATAGGTAAGGCAGCCATATACAAGCTTATAGAGCAGATGTGAATTCAAGCTAAAGAGCAGTAGTACTTGTCATTAATGACGTCTGCTCCTGAAATCTATTTCTATATGAACTCCATCTAGCCAGTTTTTAAATTTTGTTTTACACATGAGAACTTGCAGTAAAAGGAGGTAATCTTTTTTATGTCTTACCTATGGCTAGGCCAATTAAAAAAAAAATCGGTAAAGCTGACCTAATCTCATTGGTTGCTAGATCTATATTTTTATCAACTCATTTCTTCTTTTTTTATTTTAAATTTATTTGTCTTAATTGAAGCTAATTACTTTATAATATTGTGCTGGTTTGGGGTTCAGGATGGGGAGACACATGTATACCTGTGACTGATTCATGTCAATGTATGGCAAAAACTCGTCTCTTCTAAATACAATGTTATTTTTCTCATGATTGGTTACATAATCACTGCTACCATACAGGAGGTATACAAACAGAACCATAAATAACCATAAAAAGACTATATAAATAGAACTGCCTATGTGGCATAATGAAAAGAGCCTTATCTATGTGAGGTTTGATGACAAATTCAAAGTTTCAAATTAATTAGCTGCATGATTTTTGATCAGTTACCTACACTAAATATGAGTTTCTACATCTTCAGAATGAATTAGAATATTAATCATGATGAGAGATTAAGGGAAGAAATTTATGTAGAGGCCTTGTACAAATTTCCTGTCCTTATATATGTCTACCTGTACTGAACCAACTCATGTGTCTCTATGTTTTAAGCAATTTTAGGTTTTCCCTAATTAAGATTTTAAGATGAGTAATTAAGATGAGTAAATCTTGAGGAGAAAAAATACTTCTTCCAAATTTGAAGCAGCTGCTATGAATTGTGAATGTATCTCATTTGAATGATGTTAACACAAAATGTAGAAACATTTTATGACGTCAACACACTTTGCTTTCTCTTGCCTTTTAGGAGCCTAAGTTGCCAAAGGATTACCTTGCACAAAAATTTGTTCTTCTCTTTCGTTTGTAATTCTGTCATAACCATCATTCATCTCACTGCAGTGGCCAACAACCAGGCCTTAGTGGCCACAAATCCTGTAAGTAAAATAAGGTCTAAGTTCTGGGGGTTAATGGGGAAGAAATAGGAGAGGTAGGGAACAGGGGTTCATACATGTATATGTATACATTTAAGTACTAATATATGCATAGTTTATGTCTGACACATAAAGAGTATGTATATGTAGCTATATTCCAATCGAGAAAAGTAAATGTATCTCAATATTCCCCAAGGTATAAATATTGAACAGCAAAAGGAAAAATACTTTGTTTCAGTTATCGATACGTTGCATGTTTTCACCTCATTTTATGGTTAGAATCTTGCTGCTGGTGGGACATAATATTTACTCAGTCAAATTTAAAAAAATCAATCAAAGCAACTAACTCTAGTTAGAAAAAGACAGGACATGAAAATGGAAAATGGAAATTATATGCTTGATATCAGGCTGATTTAAAAGAGTTGATAAAACCAGGGGAGAAATGACTTATATGTGTATAATGTTAAATTTTACCAACATAAAAGTTTTAAAATACTCTACGCAATCCTAATAGCCTCAGCAAGCCTTATAAACTGTTCCCTACAATCGCTTTGGAAGCACAGGTTTTATGATAAGTATCAAAAGACATACAAAATAAGCACAGAAACTATCATAACATAAAAACTATATTTTAAAAATATAACCTGATGTTTACTTATATAAAGGTATACATTTTCTGCAAACTCTATGGGCATTTAAGCTACATTTAAATTAAAATATCTGCATAAATAGCAATCATAAATTTGAGTTTTTTAATTGCCTGCTTTTATAATATTTGTAGCGTCTATACTACAGTTTTGGATGTAGATTTGTATGCATATGTATGTATGCATACATAAAGTAGTTTTTTAAAGATTAAGTTATCTAGTTATTGAAATGAAGGAAGGGAAGGAATTTTCACACGATGAGCCAATAACCAATCTTCTCATATGTGTTTTATATGTGCTTTTAGGGTGACTTGCAAATTCTAAAATTCCCTGCATTATTTGCACATGTGCATCCGGATTGCTTAATCTTGTATATGTTCCACTCTAAAGTCACTGGGTGAGAAAACACTGGAGTATAATTAGCAAAACAAAAAAATTGGCGAATATCCTGCCATTTTAGAGTGCATTTCTCTAGAGCAAGGAGATTCAGAGTTTTGTCATAAAGCTTCAGAGAAAGAGACTCTAAATATTATGCTTATATACAAGGATGTTCTGTTTAACACATAAGTTGCAAAATGTAATGTAGTTACTTTTAATATATTCTTGGAAAATTTATTATCTGTTTATAACTCCAGTTCTGTCATAAAAATGTTTTTCTGCAGCATGCTTTTTTATCGTAATAGTTTGTAGATTAATTTTTTAATGAAATCAGGAATTGGAAGCCCAATTGTATGTTCTGTGGGTTCACTCCTGACTGACTCTTTGAGACCCCATGGACTGTAGCCAGCCAAGCTCCTCTGTCCATGTGATATCCCAGGCAAGAATACTGGAGTGGGTTGTCCATTCTTTCACCAGGGGATCTTCCTGACCCAGGGATCGAACCCATGTCTCCTGCATTGGGAGGCAGATTCTTTACCACTGAGCCACCTGGGAATTGTCCCAATTAGATACATGTATCTAAAAACTATACAAATAAAATTTTATATATGAGGCTTATTATTTCTAGGTATGTAGTTAAATAACTCAGCTATATTTTTGAGAGAACATTTACATATTGCAGATGTATTTAATAAAAGAATAGTTTTTTAATTATCCTCGGTCAGAAGGTATAACATTTGATCGAGAAAACAAAATTGTGTTCAAAGTGTAGCTTTGATTGATGTTTTTGTAGTTTTTGATTGATGTATGAATATTAGCAAATAATTTAACTTCTTCAATACTCAGTTTTTTGTCTATAAAATGTGTGACTAGTGATGTAAAGCATGCCTCGCAGAATTACTTTGGGGATTACATAAAATAATACACACAAAAATATTTTTAAGCCAGCTCAATGCACTAACTAATGTTATTACTAGTATTCTACGATAATCTACTATTTATTTTCTAGTGCATCTAATTTCCAGTTTTCCTTTCAGTGCAAAAAGCTTCTTATTCTAAAAACAATGATAATACACACTAACTATTTGAGATCCAGTCTGAAAATCGGAGTTGATGGTAGTAACTGGCTGTGTATTTCTGGGAGAGCTTTAAATGTATTCCTCTTGTTGATGGAGTAAATAATATCTTTTACTCCTTTATGTTTTCTTTATGCAATATTTAGACATCTCTTCCTGTCTCTTTAAGAGTAAAAAAAAAAAAAAAAGAAAGTGAAGACCTCAGGAAAAGAGAAGGGAAAAGCATAACTTTTCCTTCTTTTACCTACATGAAATCCTCAAATCCTGTATTTAAATTAAAAAAAAAGAGTGGGTTAATTAGATATTATTTAATAAGCATACACACTGGTAGCATGCAGGGCTTCCTCAAGTATTTGGCACTTTTCATGAATGCTTTTAAAATTATGAATATAATTATTACAAGTTTTCCAATAGAATGTAACAATCAAGGAGTTCATGATGACATAGTTAAAACAGACATAAAGTCATTCATGGGTAGACTTTTTTACTTGTAATTACACAATAGCTAGAACAATATTAAGAAAATACACATCCACTAAATGTAGTAAATTTGGAATTTGCATATTTCCTGGGAGATGTATCATCAATCTCTGGAGTCAGTGGCTAAATCCTTTAAGGAGGCACCATTAGATAGGAATGAAGACTGGCCTTTACAAATCTGAATCATTAGTGGGAAAAATCTGGTGTAGAGGAGAGAAAAGTCTGTGTTTCCGTACAACTAAACTAAACTAGAATATTGCTTTACATGTTCATTTATAAACAACTAAATATTGATTGCCTTCTGGGACTCACTTGGTGTTCCAGGGGTTAGGCCTGTGTTTCCACTGCTTGGGCCCAGATTCCATCCCTGGTCAGGGACCTAAGATCTCCCAAGGTGTGTGACACAGCTAAAAAACACAGACATATACATATGTGTGTATGTGTGTGTATGTGTGTATAACGTATATATGACTTTCTTTTCCCCTCACAGGTTAGCTGTAAAGTGTCCCAGTTCATCCATCTCTACCTGATGGGCTGTAACTACTTTTGGATGCTTTGTGAAGGCATTTACCTACACACGCTTGTTGTAGTGGCTGTATTTGCAGAGAAGCAGCACTTGATGTGGTATTATTTTCTTGGCTGGGGTACGTGCCATTATGCATATCTACTGATCCATCTTTTAAAAAAGCTTTTGAAGGATGCAGAGTTCCTTTGAAATAAAAATATACTTATGATTAATCATTTTTAAAACAATATCAACTGATTAACCTTTGCTTATTGCTGTAAATTAAAATATTTAAAGTACCACTGACTCACTGTTTTCAGTAACTACAGGACAATTAATGATACAGGTATTTTTTTTCTATTTAATATTCCAGTGTATGTTTTGGCTGACTATGTAGTGACTAAAACAATAGAATTATAAATGAAAGGATCTAGTCTTTGCACTATTCTGAATTTCCTTTTTCCTCATGTACAAAATGAGGGCATTGGTCTTAACTAGCTTTGAACTTCCATTATGAAAAGGCTTCTTTAAAAAAAATTATCATTTTAAGAGTAGAGGATTCAGTAATTGAATTGACAGCCAAAAAAATCTTTTTCCACACAATCATCTGACGTGTTATTATTCACAAAGCAAAACATAATACATTTTTGGCATATTTCTTAAATAACTGGAATAAAGAGAAACATAAAATATTAAAAAGAATGCAATAGAACTAGTTTCCAGAAACAAAACTGAAATTATATTTATATATCTATCCATCTATCTATTTACCCAATCAGATAATAGAAGTAGAGATATAGAGGTACCATAAATATCAAATCCCTTATGATTATACAGTGGAAGTGAGAAATAGATTTAAGGGACTAGATCTGATAGATAGAGTGCCTGATGAACTATGGACGGAGGTTCGTGACATTGTACAGGAGACAGAGATAAAGACCATCCCCATGGAAAAGAAAAGCAAAAAAAGCAAAATGGCTGTCTGAGGAGGCCTTACAAATAGCTGTGAAAAGAAAAGAAGTGAAAAGCAAAGGAGAAAAGAAAAGATATTCTCATTTGAATGCAGAGATATATTCCAAAGAATAGCAAGGAGAGATAAGAAAGCCTTCCTCAGTGATCAATGCAAAGAAATAGAGGAAAACAACAGAATGGGAAAGACTAGAGATCTCTTCAAGAAAACTAAAGATACAAGGGAACATTTCATGCAAAGATGGGCCTGATAAAGGACAGAAATGGTATGGACCTAACAGAAGCAGAAGATATTTAAGAAGAGATGGCAAGAATACACAGAAGAACTTACAAAAAAGATCTTCACGACCCAGATAATCACGATGGTGTGATCACTCACCTAGAGCCAGAAATCCTGGAATGTGAAGTCAAGTGGGCCTTAGAGAGCATCACTACGAACAAAGCTAGTGGAGGTGATGGAATTCCAGTTGAGCTATTTCATATCCTAAAAGATGATGCTTTGAAAGTGCTGCACTCAATATGCCAGCAAATTTGGAAAACTCAGCAGTGGCCACAGGACTGGAAAAGGTCAGTTTTCATTCCAATCCCCAAGAAAGGCAATGCCAAAGAATGCTCAAACTACCGCACAGTTACACTCATCTCACACGCTAGTAAAGTAATGCTCAAAATTCTCCAAGCCAGGCTTCAGCAATACGTGAACTGTGAATTTCCAGATGTTCAAACTGCTTTTAGAAAAGGCAGAGGAACCAGAGATCAAATTGCCAACATCCACTGGATCATCAAAAAAGCAAGAGTTCCAAAAGAACATCTATTTCTGCTTTATTGATTATGACAAAGCCTTTGACTGTGTGGATTACAATAAACTGTGGAAAATTCTGAAAGAGATGGGAATACCAGACCACCTGGCCTGCCTCTTGAGAAACCTATATGCAGATCAGGAAGCAGCAGTTAGAACGGGACATGGAACAACAGACTGGTTCCAAATAGGAAAAGGAGTACGTCAAGGCTGTATATTGTCACCCTGCTTATTTAACTTATATGCAGAGTACATCATGAGAAACACTGGGCTGGATGAAGCACAAGCTGGAATCAAGATTGCTGGGAGAAATATCAATAACCTCAGATATGCAGATGACACCACCCTTATGGCAGAAAGTGAAGAGGAACTCAAAAGCCTCTTGATGAAAGTGAAAGAGGAGAGTGAAAAAGTTGGCTTAAAGCTCAACATTCAGAAAACGAAGATCATGGCATCTGGTCCCATCACTTCATGGGAAATAGACGGGGAAACAGTGGAAACAGTGGCAGACTACTTTTTTGGGCTCCAAAATCACTGCAGATGATGATTGCAGCCATGAAATTAAAAGACGCTTACTCCTTGAAAGGAAAGTTATTACCAACCTAGTAACATATTGAAAAGCAGAGACATTACTTTGCCAACAAAGGTCCGTCTAGTCAAGGCTATCGTTTTTCCAGTGGTCATGTATGGATGTGAGAGTTGGACTGTGAAGAAAGCTGAGCGCCAAAGAATTGATGCTTTTGAACTGTGGTGTTGGAGAAGACTCTTGAGAGTCCCTTGGACTGCAAGATATCCAACCAGTCCATCATAAGGAGATCAGTCTTGGGTGTTCATTGGAAGGACTGATGCTGAGGCTGAAACTCCAATACTTTGGCCACCTCATGCGAAGAGTTGACTCATTGGAAAAGACCCTGAGGGAGGGATTGGGGGCAGGAGGAGAAGGGGATGACAGAGGATGAGATGGCTGGATGGCATCACTGACTCGATGGACGTGAGTCTGAGTGAACTCCGGGAGTTGTTTATGGACAGGGAGGCATGGCATGCTGCGATTCATGGGGTGGCAGAGTCGGACATGACTGAGCGACTGAACTGAACTGAACTGATAAACACACCATCTTTATTTTTTCACTGAAATAAATTTTATTTCTATTGATTGATATTTTGATAGTAAAAATATCAGATATGTGTTTCCCAAGTCAGTGCAATTTTTGCTCAGTTACCTGCATGTGTGTATGTGTGTATGTTCATTTGTATGCAACTCTTTGCAACCCCTTGGACTGTAGCCCCCAGGCTCCTCTGTTCGTGGGATTTCCCAGGCAAGAATACCGAAGTGAGTTGTCATTTCCTCCTCCAGGGGATCTGCCAACCCAGGACCAAATCCTCATCTCTTGTGTCTCCTGCGTTGGCAGGTGGATTCTTTACCCTGCACCTCCTGGAAGCCCATGTATATAGGCTATTAGTGTATCCAGGTTGCCTTTATAAAAGCTATCTTCATTTTATCTTTGAAATATCTAATTTAGAATGCTAAGAGCATGCAAAATTTCTGATATATAAACCATCTCTCTCCTTTTTTCTTCACATAGTCAGTGTCAACTTCTTCCCACATCTAATTATCTACAAAATATTGTCCAATTCCATCTTATAGAAAATGTGTGGATTCTGAATTTCTTCTAAGCTTCTGAGAATAGGCAGCACATTTATGAACTTAGGCTCTGGAGTCCACTGATTCATAATGACTCATATTAGAATAAACTATACACACAAATACTTGAAAATATAGATACATAATACTTTACCAAATTTACTGTTCAACTAGACAGATAATACTTACTTGATAAGCATATAATGGCCAGTTATTTTTGCTCCTAGAATATCTCTGAGTTCCAAGGTTCATAATATATTTTAGGAATTCCATCTATAGAGAAAGTTGCCTATTTATTTTTTGTTTGACATTTACAGGATTTCCATTGATTCCTGCTTGTATTCACGCTGTTGCCAGAAGACTATATTACAATGACAAGTAAGATAATCTCTCTTTTTTATTTCAATTGGAAGTAAGTAGAATGAAAATATTCAACCTAATTTCCCTGCTTTTTCCCCTAGCTGCTGGATCAGTTCTGATACGCAACTCCTCTACATTATCCATGGCCCAATTTGTGCTGCTTTATTGGTATGTAATTAAAATGCTCCTTTTCCCATCATTGTTCATAGCGCAACTTTATTTCTTGAAACATCTAGCCTATGGTATCCTTTAGGATTTCAGTGGACATAGCATACTCACAGTGTTTGATTGAAGAGGGTTTAATGAAGGTGTTGGTTTATTTGAGTTTTTTTTTAAATAACTGGAGGACTTATTTGAAGTGATGGCAAAAAGAGTAAAGGAACTAATTCACAAGGATGGTGAGGTAGCAGAGGCCAACAGTGGGATGCTATTATCATGGCTAGACTTGAAGAGAAGAGGAGAGAACAGAACAGTGTTCCTTGGGTTGGGTGAATGTGAGGAGGGCTGGCCCAGAAGGAAGTGTGGCCTTGGGTAGAGGAATGCAGCTACTGCCAAAACCACAGCCTAACAGGGAAAAAGGAGAAAGAAACACTCAAACTTCTCTCTCTGCCTATGCTCTGATCTCCTGGTTCCTCCCATTGGCCAAATGCAGCAAAAGTCTGAGGGCAAGAAAGTCTGGTGATGAAGTGGTCCTCAGAGCTGCCTCAGAGCCTCCAGGGTGCCGAGCACAACAGAGGAGGGCAGAGGAGGGATCTAGTGAGTGTGGGTGGCAATCAAAACTCTAAATCAGAAGGTTAAGGAAATAATAAATGCACTTAACAAGTGAGAAATGTAACAGCAAATTAGCACAGTTCTTGCAAGAGCTTGTCCACATCAACGCTGGGAGGAAAGAGAACGTGGTGTAATTAGGATAATAGCCCATCTAGCTGCTCAGTAAGAAAGGAAGTGAAAATCCACATTATGTACATAACCCTTTTTCTATTTTTTTTTTTTGCCTGACAAAAGATTAGGAGCCCTTTTTTTTCCTGCCAGGATAAAATGTTCTGCCTTTGTTTAAGCTCTAGGTCTTCCCACTGGGCAATTCCAAGGTCTTGGGAGGTGCTCTAGCGATTGTTTATATGGTCACATGTTTTTTGCACAATTTTTATAAATAAAATATTTCAACCACAATCAGTTTCTTTCCACTCAGACGTCCTCTGCCACATTTCCCCTTGAGCAGGGTGGTAATTGAATGGCTAGAGCACTTTTGAGATCTTGCTAAGGGGAAATTAAGGGAGGATGCATTTAATTTGTGTTTAGTGAGAAACGTTTAGCTCACTTCAGTGCATGGTAAGTGATTGCTGGCTAATCTAGTAGGGGAGTACTTTCAGGAATCCTGTCGCCACTGAGCTCAGGCTTCCTGCTGTGACCCTAGGTGGTATCATGGTGTGAAAAATGTCCCATGGTACCTACCACCTAGGTGAGCTTTATGGGTGTTGGAGTTAATATATTTCTTCTTTTTTTACTTACTTAGTTTTTCTCTAAGATAAATGAGATTCAGATGTAATTCATCTAAACTTCACAATTTTTTCTCTATTTGTATTTAAAATAAGTGGAAGTATTTACAGAAAATTAGGAGGACATTCTCATTTCTAGTTTTACATTTTAAATCAGACTTGCATTTTGGAGAAGCACTTTGCATTTAGAAGTTTTCTTATAATGGGCATCTAAATAGCAACATTTATACTGATTTTTATAATTGTGATTTTTGTATATTAGGATTATAAAACATTCTAAATTTATAAACAGATAAAATGGTATTATACTCTTCTTCTATGGGTTGGTAGTAATTTCCACTTAGTCAAAAGTTTTAAAATAATAATGAATGCCCTGGGAGGGAATACAGTAGGATAGGTGGAATAGCAGCTGATGTGTTGGTTCATCACATTTCATTTTTACACCTGTTGAAGTGGCTTATGTGGCTTTTGTCTTTAACAGAGACATTCCTATGTCTGTAACCATGTTTCTTTTCATAGATGTGTTTCCATCAGGACTATAGTTAGCTGTTTATTTTTGAAACATATGCTCCATTGAATTCTCTAAAAGAATAGTAGTGGAATATTTTTATGCCCAGTTATTTTCATAATACATGCCTCAAATCAGCAAATGTATGTTATTTGTCCATTGCTTTCTATATTAGGTGAGATACTATCATTATTTTTCCAATTAATAGAAGTATATAAGATATAAATTGCTTATTAGTATGCAGTTTGAAAATTTTAGATTATTAAACAAAGCACAGATGCTAAAAGTCAGGGTGGGAAAAAAGGAAAGAGAACAGCATTTTAGAAAAAGACCCCTAAGCGGCTTTTCTGGGGCTAACATCTGTAGTTCTATGGAAGGCATAAGGAATGGGCATAGAGGAAATAGACAAAATAACAGATATTGGCATGGGTGAAGATAAGAAAGAAAGTATAATTCAGCCAAAGAGTGAGAGAGAGAGAAATATATTTCTGTAGAACTCTGCTCATTTCCTGAACACTATATTTTTGAAGTTTTATGTCTCCCTTTCAAAGGGAACATTTTCTCTTCGGGAAAGTTGCTAATTCATAGGACTTTAAAAATCACAGAAAGTAATTAACAAAAGGTTCTGCTGGGTGCCAAAATTTTTTTAACCCTAGGATGATCTAGGTTGAATATCAACTAGTTTAAGTATGTGATTCAGCCTCTTCGTAAGGATGAAGAAGATTATAGTACTATGATGGGGAGTTGGGATGATTTTTGTTACACACAAATAACACAGGAAGGAAAAACTAAAAATATGAAAATGGCTATTGTGATATAATACATATTTGGATGGGCTTCCCAGGTAGCCCTAGGGGTAAAGAACCCACCTACAAATGGAGGAGACATGAGACACAGTTTGATCCCTGGGTCAGGAAGATCTTCTGGAGGAAGACATGGCAACCATTCCATTATTCTTCCCTGGAAAATTCCATGAACCAAGGAGCCTGGCAGGCTAGAGTCCATGGGGTCACAAAGAGTTAGACAAGACTAAAGCAACTTAGCGCACACACACGTATTTGGAAAGTACCTCGTTTGGACACTAATACAGAGTAGAGACTTAAAATAATTAGCCTTTGTTACAAACAATTGTTTCCTTTCTTTGGGATTAAAATATTCAAAGTTTTGGTTTTCTTAATCATAGCAGGATTTTAAAATATTGCATAAGAAAATAAACTAAACAAAACAATCCGATGTTACTCAATTGAATGTGGTCCACAATAACACCACCATAATTTTGTTTTTTAAGATATAAGTCCATTAAAATTGATGTACTTTTTAAATTAATAAATCACAATTCCAATATCTAAAGGTAACAAAAACATATTAATAAATATATTAATATCTGCACCCCATGCTCATCGCAGCATTATCCACAATAGCTAAGACATGGAAACAACCTAAGAAGGATACACACACACACACACACACAAACACACACATTAGTATTTAGCCACAAAAAATGAGAAAATCCTGACACTGGAGACAACATGAATGAAACTTGAGGGCATTACACCAAGTGAAATAAGTTAGACAGAGAAAGACAGATACTGTATGATCTCACTTACATGTGGAATCTAAACAAATAGACAAGCTCATAGAAAAAAAGAGATCATATTTGCAGTTGCCCTTAGGGGTTAGGGATGGAGGAATTGGATGAAGATGGTCAAAAGGCACAAACTCCCAGGTATAAGATAAAGGAGAACAAGGAATGTAATGTACAGCATGATGATTATTGTTATCACCACTGTATGATATATATGTAAATTGCTGAGAATAAATTGTAAAAGTTCTCAGCATAAAGAAATGTATATATATATACATGCATATATACTTTTTTGGTATCTGTATGAGATGGTTAACATTAGCTTAATGTATTGTGGTTATCATTTCACAATATATGTGAGATTAAATCATTATGCTATGCAACCTAAACTTAAATAGTGTCAATTATGTGTCAGTAAAGCTGGAGAAAAAAATAAAAGAAAAATTCAACAGCAGAAATAAAAATTAATATTTAAGCAAGTATTCTTTTCAATAGAACATATTCTTGTGTACTGAAAATATTCTAAGATTTATAAAATCAGTGATTCTTCAGTAAAGATTCTTAATATGAAATAATTTCCATATGCCATTTTATTTTCTTTTAGGTGAATCTTTTTTTCCTATTAAATATTGTACGTGTTCTTATCACCAAGTTAAAAGTTACTCACCAAGCAGAATCCAATCTGTACATGAAAGCTGTGAGAGCTACGCTTATCCTGGTGCCGTTGCTTGGCATTGAATTTGTGCTGATTCCATGGCGACCTGAAGGAAAGATTGCAGAAGAGATATATGATTACATCATAAACATCCTCATGCACTATCAGGTATGGTGTTCTTGCATCAGGAAGGCACCTTGTGATGTTCGGATGTAAATTTACATGTAGCGTTGGCTTCATTTTTGACTACCTATACAGCAAATCGATTACCAAAAAATGTACCTTTTCTATTTGGAATCAGATAATTCTATTTTTCTTTTACAGGGTCTCTTGGTATCTACAATTTTCTGCTTCTTTAATGGAGAGGTATGGTGACTGATTTTATTCCTTTTATCATTTTGTGTTTGTAATCCATTTTTTTCCTTTAAAAAAGAGACAGAATTATAAATCCCCTAGGAATAAGTATTTCAAATTCCATCTCTGTCAGAAAAAAGAAGCGTAGAGGCTCTTTGAATATATGCAATTCTTCTTCCCAAAAGTTCAGGGCAAATTAGAGTTGAGGTTAGGGCAAATTCAGACTCACTTTAAAATATTCTGTCAATGACTGTTATTCATCTAGTCTTTCAACTTACCTTTTGAACTAATCCTACTAATTCTGGACTTGGCCCTAGGCAGTATTAGACTATCCTTATCTTCATCGAACATACACTCTAATGGGAAATAAAATTGCCTCATTTTAATTTTCCCTCTTTCTCTGTTGGCCTTGTCCACACTGTGGTCTTTGGAAACATTTTTATGTCGAATAAAAAAGATTTCTAAAAATTTAAACCCAGTTATGCACAGAAGAGTGGCAGCAGATTAGGAAACATAATCGAGGTCTCTAATTCATAACATGGCAATGTGATCTGAGATATTTCAGGATTTTTATCCAAGGCTTTCCTAATTGGAAAGTTTCAGACATTTTAGAAATTGGTACCACATTTCTTATGCATGTGAATAGAACTATATAGCTCAGTGGTTTGGGCTATATTGCTTTAGCTCTTTATATGTTTTTAATCTACTTGACAGTGTTAACCTATTGGAGGAGCTTGGCAAAATTCAGCAAAGTTTAGAAATTCAGACAGCAAATGATAAGACTTACACACTTGTAACTGTGAAACTTATCACAAAGCTTCAGACTGGCAATACATGGAACCAGTTAACATAACTTTATAGGAATCATTTCTATGCAACTAATCAATGTCAGAAATCATGTACATGTCATGAAAAACTATAAAATATTTTTCTCTTGTTTATGTGATACTTTACTTAGCACATAATTTCATATTTTATTTCTTAATTTTAAATATAGATTTTATTATACATATATATTTATTTATAATGGCATATAGAAGTATCAAACGTATTTAAGTGGTCTCTTCATGATTCTTCTGCTGTGTAGAGGACAAGGGTGACTTTTTCTGAAGTAAGAAGTAGAGACAGAAAATGCAATTAGGAAGAATAGATACATTGTTTTGATAATAAAATTCAAATAGTATTTATTGTGTAACTATAAATTTATTATTATATAAACTGAATTAGACAATCCAATTTCTGCCTATATAGGATTTTACAATTAAATATAGGTAAGAAAACTACAGTATGACATAAAACATGTATGAACTAAGAAAGATATACCTTTGCATCTGCAGGAGCAAATTTTATTTTTATAATGGACATTTTTTTAAGTACAAATCATAATCATTAGTAAAATATTTAGTGATGGAAGGCAGTGTAGAATAAAGGCACTGACATAATAGTGCGTTTAAACCCAAAGATGCCACTTTGCTCCTGGCTGTAACATCATGGGAAATACTCTGAACCCCAAGGAGTCCCAGTGTGTATTTCTATTCAAAGGATATAAAAGCAAGCTCCTAACACAAATCTCAGAGGGATAAATGTAAACTAGGACTATAAAGTTTTTAGCACCATGCTCCAACCTCAGTAGATAGTACATTAAAGATTCCTTATTAGGTCTGTAAAATCACTCATTTATAAAAATATATATATAAAGGGGTTCATTACTCATATTGGAATCAAATCTCAAATTGACCTTTATATTTAGAAAGAGTGCTCAGGGAATATTTAAACTAATGCATAACTCTCTAACTGCACTTTATCCACGTAAGCAATAGAGACACAGGCCTTGATATTTTGCCATGTCTGAAAATTTTGGCATTAGAAAATTATAATAATATAAAATTTTTGAGCCAAGTTGTCACCAAATCCTTTAGCTCCCCACAACATCTCCAATATCTGTCCCCCTTTCTTCATCTCTAGATATAATACCTGCTTGTGTATGATTCATTTCTCATCTTAAGAAATACTATAACCCTTCTTTTTTTGTCTCTTTGCCTCTAGTTTTTCCCTTTCTCTTAACACAAGGCATGCTGTCAAATTCATTTTGTGTGGTTCCAACTATGTCATATACTTCTTAAAATCATTTGGCAAAACCAATACGATATTGTAAAGTAATTAGCCTCCAATTAAAATAAATAAATTTATATTTTAAAAAAAGAAAAAAAATCACTTGCTCAGGCTTAATTTCCTTCTTGCTTTCCACATTAGGTCAAACAGCTTGTCTTTGTCTTAACATCTCTATTTACGTTTTTATTCTCACATTTTATTTTTATTTCTCAGCCAAAATATTCTTATTTGCATTTGTCACTAGTTAAATAATGTGGCTTGACAAGTCCTCAGATTGCTTTCATCTCAAGTCCACTCAATCAAAAAAATGTGCACCATTAGCATACACTAGGGACTCTGGTCATTGGGAGGGCCCTCATCAGACATGGAAATGTACAGATGTTGGAGTTGGTGGTGTGCTTGAATATTCTCGTTTATGCTTACTGACTCAATATAAAGAAAATCATCTGTGTCTTATGTTAAATTAACACCAAAGTCATTATATGGGCTTCCCAGGTGGCGCTAGTAGTAAAAAAAAAAAAACACGCCTGCCAACGCAGGAGACATAAGAGACGCAAGTTCCATCCCTGTGTCTGGGAAGATCCCCTGGAGGAGGCATGGCAACCCACTTCAGTATTTTTGCCTGGAGAATTCCATGGACAGAGGAGCCTGGAGGGCTATGGTCCGTACAGTCACAAAAGAGTCAGACACAACTGAAGTGACTTAGCACACATGGCCAAAGTAACTGTATACGGCCTACCTGGCTCTGGTCCCTAGCACCAAACAGAAGGAAGAGTAATTAAACTTCACATTTAGAAGAGAGGGATCTAAATACAAAAAAAGTGGAGTGATGACATTCCTAATATTTTTTTTTCACATGCAAATTCCTATTTTTTTTTAAATGCTCATCCCATTTGTAATTTTCCATTCAACATGTTCTTCCCGCTGGGTGAAAAGCTACATGAGGATTAAAAACTCTGTTCTTCTTTTATTTTTTTCCCCAGAATGTAGCTATTAAGCTACATATCTGTCATATGGTAATCACTTAATAAAGTGAGTGCTACTGATGTTGTTGATGATGATTTATTATATTTCCTGTATCCCTAACTTCTTTTTCTTTTATCTCTTTTCTCATCTCCAATTATCTCATTCTTTTAATAAAATGTTGATACAGAACTAAATGTTGCTCATGCCAGCTTGTGAGAATGGGGATTAATTACTTAACAGCTAGACATTCATGTGCATTTTAGCTTCAAAGAGAAAGCATAGAAAGTAAAATATGAATCTTTCTGTAGTCTGTACTAAAGAACAAAGTAATTACAATCATTTCCTAATATAAAGATGGTTTACTCAATTTCATATTTTAATTAAGAAAAGAAAGCAATATTATTTACCCATTAATATCAGTGATTTTTTTAAAGAAAAGCTTTTGTATATAATTAATTTTGTTGTACTATTAGACATATTATCTTCGTTTGATTTAATTAACTGCTCTTGCCCTTTCTGTTTCTTTCTGTTTTATAGGTTCAAGCAATTCTGAGAAGAAACTGGAATCAATATAAAATCCAATTTGGAAACAACTTTTCCCACTCAGATACTCTCCGTAGTGCATCTTACACGGTTTCAACAATCAGCGATGGTACAGGTTACAGTCACGACTGTCTAAGTGAACACTTAAATGGAAAAAGCATCCACGATACTGAAAACGTGGTCATAAAACCCGAAAAGTTATACGATTGATAATAGAGGGTATACTGCTGAACTATTTTTTGCCACTCCTAACTCAAGGATTTGGATCCATGACTTTACAACCACAAGACTTCAGTATTAGATGAATTATTTGAAGGTGACAAAGAAAACGCTCATGAATTCAGTAGGGTGTTGATAAATGTTTCGCACTAGCTCCATGGGGGAAAATTGTCTTGATCTATGATTTTTTCCAGTTTTTAGGTTGTCAATACTCCCACCATGACTGATTTCCAGCGATCAACTTAACATCACTGCATGTGGAACTGGGTAAAGATGAGCACATTCTATTCCTGCAGGTTGGTTTGAGCCACCTCCAGGACACTACTGCATAAATCCACAAATAGTTATAAAAGTTCACAGACACGGCGGGCACAGTTCCACTCCTATTGCCTAAAGAGGCCTAGTGAAGGCTTATAGAGTTGGAGGGAAAATGACCTTTCATTTGATTTTAAAATCTTTTCCCCAAGTTCATTGCTGCAGTTGATTTTTTACCCAGAAAATGTTCTAGCTCTTTTGTTTTTATTTTTTAAAGTGAACTTGATAATTAATTATTCCTCTTTGCTTACTGTTTTCTCCCCAGGAAAAATATTGAGCAGAATTGCTGTTGGCTACTTATTTGCTGATTCATCACAGTTATACCCTTTGTCATATGCGTTTTTAAGACTTGATGAATAATATATATGACATGCAATCCTGCTTTGGTATTATTAGGGAGACATCTTGGTTGATACTACAAAACATGTTGTCAACTACTTTCCTATATTAGTACACATATGGGAAGGAATTCATGTCCATGTACCTGTAAATAGAAACCTTGCCCCTTCCATTTCTACTATATGGACAAATTAGCAATTATTTTACATGAAGGAAATCAATGAAGGGTTTATTATTTCCTCAAAAGTTTGTAAAAAATTGTGAAAAATGAGCTTGTAAATACTCTTTCATTCTATTTTATAGCCTCAAATATATACAATCTACATAATTTTTAAAAACAAATGCTTAATGTAACAAAGTGTGCATGCTAATATCTGATACTGTCTCTGGGCTAATTTTATAATAAAATAGAATCTGGAATTCTATATTTGTTAAATATTTTAAAGACAACCAGATGTCAGCATCAGAAGTTTGAGAACTAGGTTTGAGAAATATCTATGATAAGATATAAAATATTTATTTAAATATCCCTCAAGGCCATTGTTTTATTGAATATTTTTGCTTTGGTGATTCAAATCTTAATAATAGGTATGTTTGACATATTTTTCCTTTTATTTTGACGATGAATTTTCATTCTAATCCAGAAAATTTAAATGACTTCTGTAACAAACGCCTGTTTGTTACTCTTTTGGTTTTTATCCCATTAAAAATATTACTTTTCTGACTTACTATAAGATGATATATAGTTTTGGAAATACTCCAGGCTATTTTTTAAAACTAGACAAATACATATCATATACAATGTTTTAATATTTTAATAGAGATAGTATATATGATAATACAATACAGTATTGCAACATTTATGGAATAATGAAATTAAGATGGAAAAAATCTTCCCTAATGAATTAAAGTGATATTTAAATGGGATTCATTTTCCCTAATGTCATTTTCCACTGAAATTTTTGAAATTCATAAGTCAATTTTGGCAGGAGAATTCATTATTTTTCTTTTTTGTGTGTGGTGTGTCAATCTGCTTAAAATAGAGTAGACTAATGACTTAGTCATCACAGGTTTTTTCTTAAGCTGTAAATAAATGGTAAGTTCAGAAGCCCTCTGAAGTTGTCCAGGAAAATCATCTAAATTAATAAGAATTCACTTATTAAAAGGACTGATCAATAGATTTATGATTTACCTATACACAGGTAAAAGCTGTATTGTTAGTCTCAGATTTATGGATTTCAAAATAAGTTGTCATAAAAAGATATGCAGGCTGTTCTGGTCTTTCTAATGCTAAATTATATAATTCCTTTAAATAAACTTACTTTTAGCTATTATTCAAAGACACAGATTCAAGTCCTTTGCTGGCACTGTCTATATGTTTCAGCATTCTACCAGACAAACTATCAAGTCTCAACCATAAATGACAATAGAAAATGTCAAATTATCCACAAGCATCATATTAAAAATACATTGTGACTTTCAAGTATTTTTACTGTGCTTTTATCATATTCAGTTTAGATCAGATTTCCTTTTTGGCCAGGATTTATCTATTGTACCACCTTTAGGCGTAGACAGTCCATGATTAATGAGTGTTAGTTTTGTACCCATATATTTTTGGAAGTAATATTTTTAAATATTAGACTTCTCTAAAGCTGAAGTACTAATAATTAAGATCTCCTTTGTATTTTACTCATGAAGAAAAAGGAAAACATATAATTTTTAAAAACAAACTGCTTTGGTATCTAAAAGCTTACTGGGGAATTTCTAACTTTTAAAATGTAAATCTGCTACTTTTCTGCAAGTACTTGCAAAAGTCATTTTAATTGTTTAAAAATTCTGGTCTGTCATTTTTTTAAATTCTAAATTTATTTAGTGTGTTTATTCATAGAATATACATTCTGGCATTTAGTGTTTGTTCTAATGTAATTCAATGTACATAGTAGTGGTAGCTGTAGTGCTGTATTTATTGCTTGATAACTTTTTTACAATGTGAACTTATTTTAATTTTCACTTGGTTTTAATATGCTAATAAAAACTATCATTTCTTTTATTTCTAAAACATACCCAAGATATTCTTTTCAATTAACTCATGTTATGCCTACTTAATGTATATCTCTATATTTTGATTGTATGAAAATATTAAAGGTATGAGCTAAAGTTGATTTTCACTCATGCTTACTGCAGTGCTGAATAATTTAAATTATAATGATTTTTAATTCTTTATAGCAACCACTGAAACACTTACAATTGATGAGTATAGCTCAGTCACTCTCTTTGAAGTCTTTCATAATGCTATAAATCATTCTATAAAGCAATTTGTTTTGTAAGCTAGAAAATTCTAAATAAACTGCAATGTATGCAAATTCCTTCTAAGACTGAAAGAAAGGAAAAGATGCCCAGGGATAAGAAAATGCAGAGATTTGTCTCCTTTCTCTAAAGAACTATTTCTCTAAAGTTCTTTCTCTAAACTAATTAAGTGTACAGTTCACTCATTTCCAGGTGTCCTTCGTGTATTATATTAGTGTTGTGGCCACAGTCAGTTTTAGTACATTTTCATGACCTCAGGAGTTCACCACCTGTCCTTTGCCATCACCTCTAACATCCCGTCCCTGCTGTCACCTGAGCCCTAAGAACACAAACCTATTTTCTTTCTCAGTAGACTTCCCTATTCTGGACTTTCCCATGAATGGAATTATATGGAATATGGTGTTTTGTGACTGACTGCTTTCATCTGTAATTTTTTCAAGGTTCATCATGTTTTAAATTGTCTCATCATTACATTCCTTTCTTTGCCTGAATTATTAAATTGTATGGATTTACCAAGTTTTGTTTATTCATCTGTCTGTTGATGGACATTTGTGTTTTTCTGATTTTTTGGCTATTATGAATAATGCTATTATAAATACTTATGTAAATTTTACTTGGTTATATTTCCAGAAGTAAAAATGTTGGGTCGTATGTTAAGCAGTCTGAGGTCTATCAGACTGCTTTTCAAATCAACTGGATAATTTAATA
The DNA here is from genome assembly GCF_000754665.1 of Bison bison bison. Classification (NCBI taxonomy): domain Eukaryota; kingdom Metazoa; phylum Chordata; class Mammalia; order Artiodactyla; family Bovidae; genus Bison; species Bison bison. The sequence continues at coordinate 840,933 of NW_011495021.1, forward strand.
TTCCCATTGGCAATATTTGAGTGTTCCTCTTTCTCCACGTACTTCCCAATACTTGTTATTATCTGTCTTTTCTCAGAGAAGGCAATGGCACCCCACTCCAGTACTCTTGCCTGGAAAATCACATGGGTGCAGGAGCCTGGTGGGCTGCAGTCCATGGGGTCGCGAAGAGTCGGACATGACTGAGCGACTTGACTTTCACTATTCACTTTCATGCATTGGAGAAAGAAATGGCAACCCACTCCAGTGTTCCTGCCTGGAGAATCCCAGGGACGGGGAAGCCTGGTTGGCTGCCATCTATGGGGTCGCACAGAGTCGAACACGACTGAAGCGACTTAGCAGCAGCAGTCTTTTCTACTCTATTCATCCTCAGTTCAGTTCAGTTCAGTCCTCAGTCGTGTCCGACTCTTTGCAACCCCATGAATCGCAGCACGCCAGGCCTCCCTGTGCATCACCAACTCCCGGAGTTCACTCAAACTCACGTCCATCCAGTCAGTGATGCCATCCAGCCATCTCATCCTCTGTCGTCCCCTTCTCCTCTTGCCCCTAATCCCTCCCAGCATCAGAGTCTTTTCCAATGAGTCAACTCTTCACATGAGGTGGCCAAAGTACTGGAGTTTCAGCTTTAGCATCATTCCTTCCAAAGAACACTCAGGGCTGATCTCCTTCAGAATGGACTGGTTGGATATCTTGCAGTCCAAGGGACTCTGAAGAGTCTTCTCCAACACCACAGTTCAAAAGCATCAATTCTTCGGCGCTCAGCCTTCTTCACAGTCCAACTCTCAGATCCATACATGACCACAGGAAAAACCATAGCCTTGACTAGACAAACCTTTGTTGGCAAAGTAATGTCTCTGCTTTTGAATATGCTATCTAGGTTGGTCATAACTTTCCTTCCAAGGAGTAAGTGTCTTTTAATTTCATGGCTGCAGTCACTATCTGCAGTGATTGTGGAGCCCCCAAAAATAAAGTCTGACACTGTTTCCACTGTTTCCCCATCTATTTCCCTTGAAGTAATGGGATCAGATGCCATGATCTTCCTTTTCTGAATGTTGAGCTTTAAGTAAACTTTTTCACTCTCCACTTTCACTGTCATCAAAAGGCTTTTTAGTTCCTCTTCTCTTTCTGCCATAAGGGTGGTGTCATCTGCATATCTGAGGTTATTGATATTTCTCCTAGAGAGTGTGAAATGGTATCCTGTGGTTTTAATTTGCATTTATTTGATGGCTAATGATGTTGAACACCATTTCATATTTTTGTTGCCCATTTGTATATTTTGGGGGGAGAAGCATTCAAACACCTTATCCATTTTAAATTGGATTTTTTTCTTTTTATTATTGAATTAAAAGAGTTCTTCATGTATTCCAGATACAGGTCCCTATCAGATATACAATTGCAAACCTTTTCTCTCATTCTTTGGGTCATATTTTCACTTTTTTAGTGGTGCTATTCATAACACAGAAGTCTATAATCTATAATCTCAGTTTATCTATTGCTTCTTTTGGTTCTTGGGCTTTCATTTTCTTATCTAAAATTCCTTTGCCAAATTGAAGATCATAAAGATCTACTTCGTTTCTTCAAAGGGATTTATAGTTTTTGCTCTTATGTTTAGGTCTTTGGTCCATTTTGAGTTAATTTTTGTATACCATGTGAGTTGTTGTTCAGTCACTAAATCATGTCTGACTCTATGTGACCCCATGGACTGCACCATGCCAGGCTCCTCTGTCCTCTGCTATCTCCCAGATTTTGCTCAAATTCATGTTCACTGAATCCATGATGGTATTTAACCGTCTCATCCTCTGTCAGCCTCTTCCCCTCCTGACCTCAATCTTTCCCAGTATCAGGGTCTTTTCCAAGGAGTCTGCTCTTTCCATCAGATGGCCAAAGTATTGGGGCTTCAGATTTCAGTCCTTCAGTGAATATTCAAGATTGATTTCCTTTAGGATTTACTGGTTTGATCTCCTTGCAGTCCAGTGGACTCTCAAGAGTCTTCAACATCGCAATTCAAAAGCATTAATTCTTTGGTATTCACCCTTCTTAATGGTCCAACTCCCACATACATGACTAATGGAAAAACCATAGCTTTGACTAGATGGACCTTTGTTGCCAAAGTGATGTCTCTGATTTTTAATACAATGTTTAAGTTTATCAAAGATTTCCTTCCAAGGAGCAAGCATCTTTTAATTTCATGGCCGCAGTCAACATCGACAGTGATTTTGGAGCCCAAGAAAAAAAACCTGCCACTGCTTCACTTTTCTCCGTGTGCCATGAAGTGATGGTACTGGATGCCATGATCTTAGTTTTCTAAATGTTGAATTTCAAGCCCAGCTTTTTCACTCTCCTCTTTTACCCTCATCAAGAGGCTCTTAGTCCCTCCTCATTTTCTACCATTAGAGTGGTATCATCTGCATATCTGAGGTTGTCAATATTTCTTCTGGCAATCTTGATTCCAGCTTGTGATTCATCCAGCTTCGCATTTTGCATTATGTACTCTGCATATAATTTTAAAAAGCAGGGTGACAATATACAGCCTTGATGTACTCCTTTCCCAATTTTGAACCCAGTCAGTTGTTCCATGTAAAGTTTGAACCATTATTTCTTGACCTGCATTAAGGTTTCTCAAGAGGCAGGTCAAGTAGTCTAGTATTCCCATCTCT
>NW_011495021.1:843686-855184 GCF_000754665.1 Bison bison bison
CCTGACCTGCATTAAGGTTTCTCAAGAGACAAGTAAAGTAGTCTAGTGTTTCCATTTCTTTAGCAATTTTCCACAGTTTGTTGTGATCCACAAAGAATTTTGCATAGTCTATGAAGTGGAAGTAGATGTTTTTCTGGAATTCCCTTTCTTTTTCTATGGTCCAGTGGATGTTGGCAATTTAATTTCTGGTTCCTCTGCTTTTTCTGAACCTAGCTTGTACATATGGAAGTTCTTGGTTCATATACTGCTGAAGCCTAGCATGAAGGATTTTGAGCATAACTTTACTAGCATATGAAATGAGCACAGTTGTATAATAGCTGGAACATTGTTTACAATTGCCCTTCCTTGGGATTGGGATGAAATTGACCTTTTCCAGTCCTGTGGCCACAGTTGAGTTTTCCAAATTTGCTGTCATATTGAGGGCAGCACTTTAACAGCATCATGTTTTAGAATTTGAAATAGTTCGGCTGGAATTCCATCATCTCCACTAGCTTTGTTCGTAGTGATGCTTCCTAAGGCCCACTTGACTTCAGACTCCAGGATGTCTGGCTCTAGGTGAATGATCACACCATCATGGTTATCTGGGTCATGAAGAACTTTTTTTGTATAATTCTTCTGTGTATTCCTGCCACCTCTTCTTAATATTTTCTGCTTCTGTTAGGTCCATACCATTTCTGTCCCTTATTGTGCCCATCTTTGCATGAAATGTTCTCTTGGTATCTCTAATTTTCTTGAAGTAATCTCTAGTCTTTCCCATTCTATTGTTTTCCTCTATTTCTTTACATTGATGACTGGGGAACACTTTATCTCTGCTTGCTATTCTTTGGAACTCGGCATTCAGTTGGGTGTATCTTTCCTTTTCTCCTTTGTCTTTAGCTTTAATGTTTAGTATAATATTACCAACCACTTTTCATAGTTCTTTGGGCAATTTCTACCAGATCTAATCCCTTGAAGCTATTCGTCATTTCCACTGTATAATCATGGGCTTCCCTGGAAGCTCAGCTGATAAAGAATCTGCCTGCAATGCATGAGACCTGGTTCAATTCTTGGGTAGGGTAGCTCCACTAGAGAAGGGACAGGCTACCCATTCCAGTATTCTTGTGCTTCCCAAGTGGCTCACATGATAAGGAATCCACGTGCAATGAGGGAGACCTGGGTTCCATCCCTGGGTTGGGAAGATCCCCTGGAGGAGAGCATGGTAACCCACCCCAATATTCTTGCCTGGAGAATTCCCATGGACAGAGGAGCCTGGCAGGCTACAGTCCATGGAGTTGCAAAGTGTCAGACATGATTGAGCAGCTAAGCACAGCACTGTATAATCATAAGGGATTTGATTTAGTCCTAGTGGTTTTTATCTACTGTCTTCAATTTAAGCCTGAACTTCAAATAGGACTGATGATCTGAGGCACAGTCAGCTCCAGGTGTTGTTTTGGCTGACTGTATAGAGCTTCTCTGTCTTCAGTTTCAAAGAATATAATCAATCTGTTTTCAGTATTGACCATTTAATGACGTCCATGTGTAGAGTCATTTCTTGTATTGTTAGAAAAGGGTGTTTGCCATGTCCATTGTGTTCTCTTGACAAAACTTAGCACAGTGTGAGATAAGAGGCCAAATCCATTCTTTTGCACATAGCTATCCATTTATGCCAGGCTTCCCCAGCTCAGATAGTAAAGAATCTGCCTTCAATACAGGAGACCCAGGTTCAATTCCTCAGTCGGGAAGATCCCCTGGAGAAGGGAATGGCTACCCAGTCCAGTATTCTTGTCTGGAGAATTCCATGGACAGAGGAACCCAGTGGACTGCAATCCATGGGTTGCAAAGAGTCAGACGTGACTAAGTGACTAACACTTTCACTTTTCAGCGTTTTGTCCCAGAAATATTTGTTAAAAATTATTTTTCTACATGGAAGAATATCTTTGTCTACAAGGATGAATCTGGAGTCGCGGAATGCAACCCATTCCAGTATTCTTTCCTAGAAAATTCCATTGACAGAGGAACCTGGCAAGCTCCATGAGACAGAGTTAAAGACAACAGAGCACACACACATTCACAAGAATGAAACAATATTTAGAAATCTATTACCTTAATACACCATATTAATAGCATTAAGGAGAAAAAAATCTAATAATTATCTTCAAGATAGTGCAGAAGCATTTGGCAACATTCAATTACATACTTAATTTTAAAATTGTAAATAAATAAGGAATTTATATACAGACACTTCATTTACATGACAAAAGATGCCTCAGCCTCCAAATGATTATCATGTCAATAGAAAAATATTGGAAGCTTTGTCCCCAGAGTCGGGATCAGGATGTAAATGTTTGCATGGCACCACCATTATTTACAATCCAGCTAGATGAACCAGCCAATGTAACTTGACAATGCAAAACAAGATAAAACTAAATAAATTATAGGTTAAAAAATACAGAAGGGTGCAGAATACTATCAAAATTTTCTAATGATAGATATGGACATACCTGGAATGCTAATCTAAGCAATAAGAGAATTCAGAAATGTTGACACATACAAAATAAATGTGCACAATCAATATTTTTTGTAAATACATACAACAGCCAGATAGAAGATTCAGTGTGGAAAAAAAGGAGCAAATGTCATTTGTTATGGCATCAAGAGAAACAAAATATATAAGGACAAATAAAACAAGAAATAAGTGAAATACATTTTGAATATTACTAATGGTCACAACAGAGAGTAACAGTTCATGGAAAGACACCACATTCTTGAATAAGAGAAACATCTTAAAGATGTCATTTGGCCCCTAAATAAATTATAAAGCATTTATGATCCAAATAAAAATAGTAGATACTTACTTTGAAACAAGATGTCCTGATTCTAAATTTCATATACAGTCAACCGTTAGTATTATTGGAGGATCAGTTCCAGGGCACTCCTCCTCCCTGTTGATATCAAAACCTACAGACACTCAAGTCCCTTATATAAAACAACATAATATTTATATATGACCTACACACACTATATATATGTTAAATCATGTCTAGATTACGTTAATATCAAATACAATGTAAATACTACATAAATAGTAAATACAATGTAAATGCTATGTAAATAGTTGCCAGGTCCAGTACTCTTGCCTGGCAAGTCCCATGGACAGAGGAGCCTGGTGGGCTGCAGTCCATGGGGTCACAAAGAGTCAAGTTGGACACGACTGAGCGACTTCACTTTCACTTTTCACTTTCATTCATTGGAGAAGGAAATGGCAACCCACTCCAGTGTTCTTGCCTGGAGAATCCCGGGGACGGGGGAGCCTGGTGGGCTGCCGTCTATGGGGTCGCACAGGGTCGGACAATACTGAGGCGACTTAGCAGCAGCAGCAGCAGGTGGCAAATTCAAGTTTTGCTTTTCAGGACTTTCTAGAAGTCTTTTTCCATTCAAGGTTGGTTTCCATTCTGCAGATACATTAACCTCAGGTACAGAAGGATGACTTTAAAGTAAAAGTAAATAGTCATGACATTTCTAAATAGCAGGGGTTAGGAGATAAGCCCCAACAGATATATAATCCAATAATTAAAACAGTGGTAACAGTACATGATGATAAGGACAGAGACTAGGAGAAGGAGAAATGTGTATGCAGAGCACTCTTTAAAGCAGAAATAGTAATCAGAATGGGGAGTGCAATGCTCATTGCAGCATTATGTACAGTAGCCTTGTCATGGAAGATATCTAGATGTCCATTGACAGATGAATGGATAAAGAAGTTGTGGTACATATATACAATGGAGCATTACTCAGTCTTTAAAAGGAGCAAATTCAAATCAGTTCTATTAGGGCAGGTGATCCTAGAGCCTGTTATATAGAGTGAAGTAAATCAGAAAGAGAAAAATAAATATATTAACACATAAATACGGAATCTAGAAAAAAATGGCACTGATGAACATATTTGCAGGGCAGAAATGGAGATGCAGACAGAAAATATCTTGTGGACATAGCAGGGGAGGGAAGAGGGAGGGACAAATTGAGAGAGTAGCAGTGAAACATGCACTATTATGTGCAAAGTAGATAGCTAGTGGGAAGTTTTGGTGTAGCACAGGGAGCTCATTCTGGTATGCTGTGACTACCTAGAGGGGTGGGATGGGGTATTCCAATTAAATATATTTGGAGGTGATGGAATTCCAGTTGAGCTATTTCAAATCTTAAAGATGATGCTGTGAAAGTGCTGCCCTCAATATGCCAGCAAATCTGGAAGACTCAACAGTAGCCACAGGACTGGAAAAGGTCAGTTTTCATTCCAATCCCTAAGAAAGGCAAGGCCAAACAAGTTTCAAACTACCACGCAATTGCAGTCATCTCACATGCTAGCAAAATAATGCTCAAAATTCTCCAAGCTAGTCTTCAACAGTACATGAGTCGTGAACTTCCAGATGTTCAAGCTGGATTTAGAAAAGGCAGAAGAACCAGAGATCAAATTGCCAACATCTGTTGGATCATCGAAAAAGCAAGAGAGTTCCAGAAAAACATCTACTTCTGCTTTATTGACTATGCCAAAGATTTTGACTGTGTGGATCACAACTGTGGAAAAATCTTAAAGAGATGGGAATACCAGACCACCTGACCTGCCTCTTGAGAAATCTGTATGCAGGTCAGGAAGCAACAGTTAGACCAGGACATGGAAAACAGACTGGTTTCAAATCAGGAAAGGAGTACATCAAGGCTGTATATTGTCACCCTGCTTATTAAACTTACATGCAGAGTACATCATGAGAAACGCTGGGCAGGATGAAGCACAAGCTGGAGTCAAGATTGCTGGGAGAAATATCAATGACCTCAGATATGCAAACGTCACCACCCTTATGGCAGAAAGCAAAGAGGAACTAAAGAGTCTCTTGATGAAAGTGAAAGAGGAGAGTGAAAAAGTTGGCTTAACACTCAACATTGATAAAACGAAGATCATGGCATCTGGTCCCGTCACCTCATGGCAAATAGATGGGGAAACAATGGAAACAGTGACAGTTTATTTTGGGGGGGGCTCCAAAATCACTGCAGATGCTGACCGCAGCCATGAAATTAAAAGACACTTGCTCCTTGGAAGAAAAGCTATGACCAACCTAGACAGCATATTAAAAAGCAGAGACACTACTTTACCAACAAAGGTCCATCTAGTCAAAGCTATGGTTTTTTCAGTAGTCATGTATGGATGTGAGAGCTGGATTCTAAAGAAAACTGAGCACTGAAGAATTGATGATTTTGAATGGTGATGGTGGAGAATACTCTTGAGAGTCCCTTGGACTGCAGGGAAATCCAACCAGTCTATCGTAAACAAAATCAGTCCTGAATATTCATTGGAAGGACTGATGCTGAAGCTGAAACTCCAATACTTTGGCCACCTGATGTGAAGGACCGACTCATTAGAAATGACCCTGATGATGGGGAAGATTGAAGGTGGGAGGAGAAGGGGCTGACAGAGGATGAGATGTTTGGATGGCATCACTGACTCAGTGGACATGAGTTTGAGTAGGCTCCGGGAGTTGGTGATTGACCAGGAAGTCTGGAGTGCTTCAGTCCATGAGGTCACAAAGAGTTGGACATGACCAAGTGACTGAACTGAACATATATATAAATGAAAAAAAGAATGGGGTGTTTAATGACATTATCACCCAGAGAACCATTCATTCCTGTCCTTTCTCATTTTGTCTTCTTTGGAAATGTGCCACCAGTAAAAGAAATAGGCATAGTTGGTAATGGTTGCTCTCTTGGCCTTAAAACAGGAAACACATTGAAACTATCACCTGTTAAGTGTAAAAGTCTATAGAAAAAAGCCATCCTCCTCGTTAATTTTTGCATGGTGCAAAAGGTGTGATGCTAGTTAAAGTTACAGCTAATAACTAACTTCAAGTCCCAGTTATTAGCATATAATTTCAGTGATTTCATAGAATCATGGACACCAAACTACACCTGTGGATGACCTAGGAGTACTTAACCTTCCACATATATCCTTAGCTTACATTTTCAGCAATGTTGAATGGATATTATGTTGTTTCTAAATTCTACTTATATTTTCTTCTCTCAGACCCCAGCTAGCAGGCATTTCTCTGGCTTTCTGAGAGCCAAATACTTTCATCAGACAATTGGTTTTAAGGTGTTTCTTACATAGTTTTACCATTTCAATTTCTGTTACACTTTTAACTTTCCTCTGACCTTTTTTTTCTTTATCTTACCTAAGTCTATATATTATATTCCATCTATCAGTTTCCAAAATTTTCTGAAAACACATTTATATACTTAATCCCCAGTCTCTTATTGTTTATCCCATGTCTTAGTTTATCCCATGTCACTTTTCATAACGAAAATGCCATAGGTTGGGTGGTTTATTCAACATAAATTTATTTCTCCCAATTTTGGAGGATGGAAAGCCCAGTTTCAAGATTCCAGCAAAGTGCCAAGATTAAACGTTCATCCTGAGGCCTCTTCTCTTAAATTGTAGGCAGCTGCCATCTGGCTGTGTGCTCACATGACCTCTTCTTTGGATATGTGGAGAGACTGAGCTACCTGGTGTCTCTTCTTATAGGGACACTAATCCTAATCTTCAGGGCCCCACCTTTATGATCTCATTTAAACTTAATTCAGTAAAGAATCTGCCTGCAATGCAGGAGATCTGTGTTTGATCCCTGGGTTGGAAAGTTTCCCTAGGGAAGGGATGGCTACCCACTTCTTGCCTGGAGAACTCCTTGGAAAGAAGAGCCTAGTGGGCTACAGTCCATGGGATTCCCAAGAGTAGGATACCACTGAGGACTAACACTTTCATTTTTTTCTATTTTTCACCTCCTTAGAAGCTCCATCTCCAAATGTAGCCCCATTGGGGGTTAGTGTTTCAACATATGAATTTGCGAGGGACACAAACATTCAGTGCATAACACTCCATTATTTCATTACAAGTTCTCTGTCTATAACACATTACTTCATAATAAGGCAGACAAAACATAACAACAAGACTAATATTGCATTCCTCCTACAAATCAGATAGTGTCCCCTTTTCTGAAATGAGTTTTGCAAAAATTGTCTTTATTTAAGTCTATTTCCAATCAGTTTCTGATAGCTATCTTCTTGATCTTCTTCATGAGACAACCAGTTTCCTCACAAGCCTCAAAATTCTCTCTCCTTTAAGGTTAATTTTGGTTGATTTACACTTTTATTTCTTTGTATTCATGTAATAAATGTGACCAGTCATTTTTCTCCTTTGGCTTCTGTGTCCGGGAAGCTTACCCAGCTGTATCAGTCTTATTTTCACTGTTACTTAGTCATAAAAAAATCTGTGTAGGAATGTTCATCTCTAAGGATATACAAAGAGCTCTTGCTATAAAACAAAACAAAACAAAACCTCTCCAAGTCTGCACACCCAGGACAGTTTCTGAGGCTGCAGTTTACACTCCAATAAATTCAAGGTAACTATATACATTTGTTTACTCGAGTCTAGGTTTGTTGTTTATTCCTGGCATCAACTCCAGCTTAGCATTTGCAGTACTGGCCTCAGATCCATGAGAAAGGAGCTGTGTTCTTCTCCTGGCAGTTTAGAGACTCTTTTACATTTCATGAGTTGAGGAGTTATCTGAGACAGGGAAACATGTCCACCTAAAGCTTAAACCTCCTATTCTAATCATCCTGAGAACGCTGGGACCGCAGAGCTTCCTGCCCCCATGGCTTCTGCTCACACTCAGGGACTGCACAAGTCACTTGGCTGGATTCTCCTTTCAGATGATGGATCTGGCCTCTTCTGTGCCCATCGCTAGTCTCAAGGTGTGGCCACAGGAAGGGTATTTACACTAAGTTGAAAGCAGTCAAATGGGCAGGCTGAAATGAACGCCTAAACCCACATGTGAAGGAACTGGGATGGCCCAAAAAGGGTCTTCTGGGGGCTGGGGCCCACTTCATGCTGTACCAGCATGTTCCTGAACAAAACTCCAAGAGTCCTAAGAATCCTGAGAAATTGAAATTTGAAATGTATCTTCTTGGGTGTTTTGAGTATTTATGTGTAAAGATACCAAAAGTTACCTAAGAGTGTGTGGCTTCCTTTATAAACTTGGGTTATGTCAAATATATGGGCTTTAATTTGTACCCTTGCCTCAGGCTCCACAGATACTAGGGAAAAGTCTTGGTAATTTTCCTAGAATAAACACTTCTTAGTTTGGATAATGAATTATATGTTCCCTTATTCACTTCTACTCTAAACCTTCCCTGACCTCATTTTAAAAGTAGCTATTAAACGGTTGAAATTTTCTTGTTTTTTTTTTTTTTCCTTTTGTTTTTTACACATAGATGTTGTTCATGCTTTTATTATGCACCTTAAACCCTACATTTTCCCATTATTTTCAACCAGTCATAAGAATAGTTCTCAGCAATAACCATGAAAACAGCTAGTTTTAATCATGTTATTCTAATAACTCTATTGATCAAATATTATACCTTACAGGTTCTGTGAAGCATGGGCCACTTCTGAAGGTAACAATCTTTGACTTGCTAAATGGAATTGCAGTAGGGTTCCAACAGAAGTCAGGTTTCTTCTGCTGATAAATTTTTAAACCCATATTCATGGCTGTTCTAAAGATCATTGAAAATTCTTTATTTCCTGGCATTAATATAATAAAACATATCTACTGTCTTCCAAACATTGACTTAAACATCAGAGTTTGGGGGAGAGGGGTGGTTCATTGTTCTTTCTCTGGAAGCAAGTGTTCTTAAGCAGAAGTCTTTTTTATTCTAAGGATCTTCCCATTCTCTCCTGAAGAGAAACTGAAAGTTTTCCTCCCTCTGCTTTTGTTCAGCCTCCAAATGTAGATATTATGCATGATAAATAGAAAGAACAAAAAAGACTGATTTCCCTCTCTTTCTGCTGTAGAAATCCACTCACTTCTGTTCCATGTGGACAGACTTGCACTGCCCTTTGTCTTTCTTAAACTTTCCTTTTGCAGCTGTCTGCAGACGTTTCTATATCCCTGACTAAAGCTAACGGAGACTTAGTACACTGCATGGCCAAAATACTTTATTGAATTGCTGCTACTGCCAATCCTGTGCAGACACTTACACCCCACTAAGATGCTCACAGGTCATTTCTGCATGGTAGGCTCTTTGTTTCATGCCTCCTCGCTACCTCTGGCTCTCTGAACAGCGTAACAACTGCAGAGACTTCCTTTTCCCCTACTCTTCCTGCCCAATCAGACAGCATTATTGTGTTAGTCAGCCAGTCGTGTCTGGCTCTTTGTGACCCCATGGACTATAACCCGCCAGAATCTTCTGTCTATGGCATTCTCCAGGCAAGAACACTGGAGTGGGTTGCCATTTCCTCCTCCATCTGTTACTTTATTTGCTATATTAGACTCCTTCCTCTATATTATAAGAATTTGGTACATAGTAGGAACTCAACAAATAATGGTTTCTCTTCCCTTGTCTATTAAGAAATATATTTGATTCTGTCACAATTAAAATAAATAAATTTAAATTAAAACACACACACAGACAAAAAAGAAATATATTTGTATCAGTAAAGCAAATGTGATCCTCAGTTTATCAATAAAATTGAGCCTTTGTAAACCTATGTCAATGTCATACTGTTTACAAAATATAAATTTAGACTAGAAATCAGCATCAGTATTTGATACTAAAAACAGTATCAAACTGTTCATAACAAAAAGAGACAATACAGAAAAAAATATTTTAGAAGAAAGCCCCTCAGAAGACTTGTTACCATCATTTGATAATCAGGGTTTGGGAGAAGAATCTCAAATAAGAGAGCTGAAAGGCAAAGACATGGTTTTAAAATACGTTGAGTGTGTTTGTCACTCAGTCATATCCAATTCTTGGCTTCCAAAATAAGGAATTGGCAAAAATTCTTTTGTAAAATGTTCCACCTACAAATTAGGAACACTTTTTTTTTCCTGGCAGTCTATTGTCTTTTCTATCTCATGATGAAAGTAGATGCGTCCTTTCATACTCTGATTATTTCCTCTTTGAGCACTCAGTCATCAGGAGCTGAAATAGAAAGGATCCTTTGTTGTTCTTTTCATTCAACTGATCTCAAATGGTGGCCAGAGCAGGTCTCATTGGCTGCTGACTCTCTACAGCCATGCCCAGTAAGGTCAGAACACAGACCCAAAATGTGGAACAAGTGGAAGTCACGACTCTGAACTGTGCTCCGTAACCTTTACCTGTTTATGTGATCTTTGAGTATCCATTTCCTCAAATGAGCTAGCAGTGACAAGACAAAAACCTCACCCTTTCTAAAAGGTTCTAAAGAATCCAGAGGTGTCAGTTAAGACATAAAGTGACAGGTAAAGATGTGCAAAGCTTGTGAAAAGTAACTGTAAACTATAATGAATATGAAGGTCTTGTACGATTAAGCAGGAAAATATGTAGTACTGCTGTAATTTCCAGGAAACTCTCAAATCAGCGCTGCTTTAACCATCCCAGGCGTTAGGTCACAAGACACCCCGAGGGAGAACAATCTATTCTATGGCTTTCGGAACACATTTGATTCACATCCTGTCTCCTATGTTGTTTTACAATGTATTATATTTATCAGATTAAAAAGTAAGCGTATTTTACATGGGCTAAAAATCACACATTGTGCAAGGTTTCTATTCCCCTGAGGTAATGTATGTGGATAGAATTCAGGGTATGCATGAATTCAGATGCACAGAACTACATTTAATTTCTTTAACTGCTGGATGACATTTTTTTTTTAAGTTTTATTTATTTATTTTTAAAATTTTATTTTTAAACTTTACAAATTCTATTAGTTTTGCAAAATATCAAAATGAATCCACCACAGGTATACATGTGTTCCCCATCCTGAACCCTCCTCCCTCCTGCCTCCCCATACCATCCCTCTGGGTCGTCCCAGTGCACTAGCCACAAGCATCCAGTATTGTGCATCGAACCTGGACTGGCGACTCATTTCATACATGATATTTTACATGTTTCAATGTCATTCTCCCAAATCTTCCCACCCTCTCCCTCTCCCACAGAGTCCATAAGACTGTTCTATACATCAGTGTCTCTTTTGCTGTCTCATACACAGGGTTATTGTTAGCATCTTTCTAAATTCCATATATATGTGTTAGTATACTGTATTGGTGTTTTTCTTTCTGGCTTACTTCACTCTGTATAATAGGCTCCAGTTTCATCCACCTCATTAGAACTGATTCAAATGTATTCTTTTTAATGGCTGAGTAATACTCCATTGTGTATATGTACCACTGCTTTCTTATCCATTCATCTGCTGATGGACATCTAGGTTGCTTCCATGTCCTGGCTATTATAAACAGTGCTGCGATGAACATTGGGGTACACGTGTCTCTTTCCCTTCTGGTTTCCTCAGTGTGTATGCCCAGCAGTGGGGTTGCTGGGTCATAAGGCAGTTCTATTTCCAGTTTTTTAAGGAATCTCCACACTGTTCTCCATAGTGGCTGTACTAGTTTGCATTCCCACCAACAGTGTAAGAGGGTTCCCTTTTCTCCACACCCTCT
>NW_011495021.1:856014-856496 GCF_000754665.1 Bison bison bison
AGTCTGGCTAATGGTTTGTCAATTTTATTTATCCTTTCAAAGAACCAGCGTTTGGCTTTGTTGATTTTTGCTATGGTCTCTTTTGTTTCTTTTGCATTTATTTCTGCCCTAATTTTTAAGATTTTTTTCCTTCTACTAACCCTGGGGTTCTTCATGTCTTCCTTTTCTAGTTGCTTTAGGTGTAGAGTTAGGTTATTTATTTGACTTTTTTCTTGTTTCTTGAGGTATGCCTGTATTGCTATGAACTTTCCCCTTAGGACTGCTTTTACACTGTCCCACAGGTTTTGGGTTGCTGTGTTTTCATTTTCATTCTTTTCTATGCAAATTTTGATTTCTTTTTTTGATTTCTTCTGTGATTTGTTGGTTATTCAGCAGTGTGTTGTTCAGCCTCCATATGTTGGAATTTTTAATAGTTTTTCTCTTGTAACTGAGATCTAATCTTACTGCATTGTGGTCAGAAAAGATGCTTGGAATGATTTCAG
>NW_011495021.1:856596-857854 GCF_000754665.1 Bison bison bison
TCTTTAGTTTCTCTAGGTAGATATATTCCTAAGTATTTTATTCTTTCCATTGCAATGGTGAATGGAATTGTTTCCTTAATTTCTCTTTCTGTTTTCTCATTATTAGTGTATAGGAATGCAAGGGATTTCTGTGTGTTTATTTTATATCCTGCAACTTTACTATAATCATTGATTAGTTCTAGTAATTTTCTGGTGGAGTCTTTAGGGTTTTCTATGTAGAGGATCATGTCATCTGCAAAAAGTAAGAGTTTTACTTCTTCTTTTCCAATTTGGATTCCTTTTATTTCTTTTTCTGCTCTGATTGTTGTGGCTAAAACTTCCACAACTATGTTGAATAGTAATGGTGAAAGTGGGCACCCTTGTCTTGTTCCTGACTTTAGAGAGAATGCTTTCAATTTTTCACCATTGAGGATAATGTTTGCTGTGGGTTTGTCATATATAGCTTTTATTATGTTGAGGTATGTTCCTTCTATTCCTGCTTTCTGCAAAGTTTTTATCATAAATGGATGTTGAATTTTGTCAAAGGCTTTCTCTGCATCTCTTGAGATAATCATATAGTTTTTATTTTTCAATTTGTTAGTGTGGTGTATTACATTGATTGATTTGCAGATATTGAAGAATCCTTGCATCCCTGGGATAAAGCCCACTTGGTCATGGTGTATGATCTTTTTAACGTATTGTTGGATTCCGATTTCTAGAATTTTGTTAAGGATTTTTGCATCTATGTTCATCAGTGATATTGGCCTGTAGTTTTCTTTTTTTGTGGGATCTTTGTCAGGTTTTGGTATTAGGGTGATGGTGGCCTCATAGAATGAGTTTGGAAGTTTACCTTCCTCTGAAATTTTCTGGAAGAGTTTGAGCAGGATAGGTGTTAGCTCTTCTCTAAATTTTTGGTAGAATTCAGCTGTGAAGCCGTCTGGACCTGGGCTTTTGTTTGCTAGAAGATTTTTGATTACAGTTTCAATTTCCATGCTTGTGATGGATCTGTTAAGATTTTCTATTTCTTCCTGGTCCAGTTTTGGAACGTTGTACTTTTCTAAGAATTTGTCCATTTCTTCCACGTTGTCCATTTTATTGGCATATAATTGTTGATAGTAGTCTCTTATGATCCTTTGTATTTCTGTGTTGTCTGTTGTGATCTCTCCAGTTTCATTTCTAATTTTATTGATTTGATTTTTCTCCCTTTGTTTCTTGATGAGTCTGGCTAATGGTTTGTCAATTTTATTTATCCTTTCAAAGAACCAGCTTTTGGCTTTGT
>NW_011495021.1:857954-858717 GCF_000754665.1 Bison bison bison
GGGTATTAAAGTCTCCCATTATTATTGTGTTATTGTTAATTTCTCCTTTCATACTTGTTAGCATTTGTCTTACATACTGTGGTGCTCCCGTGTTGGGTGCATATATATTTATAATTGTTATGTCTTCTTCTTGGATTGATCCTTTGATCATTATGTAGTGACCATCTTTGTCTCTTTTCACAGTCTTTGTTTTAAAGTCTATTTTATCTGATATGAGTATTGCTACTCCTGCTTTCTTTTGGTCCCTATTTGCATGGAAAATCTTTTTCCAGCCCTTCACTTTCAGTCTGTATGTGTCCCCTGTTTTGAGGTGGGTCTCTTGTAGACAACATATGTAGGGGTCTTGTTTTTGTATCCACTCAGCCAGTCTTTGTCTTTTGGTTGGGGCATTCAACCCATTTACGTTTAAGGTAATTACTGATAAGTATGATCCTGTTGCCATTTACTTTATTGTTTTGGGTTCGAATTTATACACCATTTTTGTGTTTCTCTCTAGAGAATATCCTTTAGTATTTGTTGGAGAGCTGGTTTGGTGGTGCAGAATTCTCTCAGCTTTTGCTTGTCTGAAAAGCTTTTGATTTCTCCTTCATACTTGAATGAGATCCTTGCTGGGTACAATAATCTGGGCTGTAGGTTATTTTCTTTCATCATTTTAAGTATGTCTTGCCATTCCCTCCTGGCTTGAAGAGTTTCTATTGAAAGATCAGCTGTTATCCTTATGGGAATTCCCTTGTGTGTTATTTGTTGTTTTTCCCTTGCTCTG
>NW_011495021.1:858817-858996 GCF_000754665.1 Bison bison bison
TTATGGCCCAGGATGTGATCTATCCTGGAGAAGGTTCCATGTGCGCCTGAGAAAAAGGTGAAATTCATTGTTTTGGGATGAAATGTCCTATAGATATCAATTAGGTCTAACTGGTCTACTGTATCGTTTAAAGTTTGTGTTTCCTTGTTAATTTTCTGTTTAGTTGATCTATCCATAGG
>NW_011495021.1:859153-859869 GCF_000754665.1 Bison bison bison
GTGTTTGATCTTTGTTAATTTGATTAATATGTGTCTTGGGGTGTTTCGCCTTGGGTTTATCCTGTTTGGGACTCTCTGGGTTTCTTGGACTTGGGTGATTATTTTCTTCCCCATTTTAGGGAAGTTTTCAACTATTATCTCCTCAAGTATTTTCTCATGGTCTTTCTTTTTGTCTTCTTCTTCTGGGACCCCTATGATTTGAATGTTGTAGTATTTAATATTGTCCTGGAGGCCTCTGAGATTGTCCTCATTTCTTTTAATTCGTTTTTCTTTTATCCTCTCTGATTCATTTATTTCTGCCATTCTATCTTCTAATTCACTAATCCTATCTTCTGCCTCTGTTATTCTACTATTTGTTGCCTCCAGAGTGTTTTTAATTTCATTTATTGCATTATTCATTTTTTACTGACTCTTTTATTTCTTCTAGGTCCTTGTTAAACCTTTCTTGCATCTTCTCAATCCTTGTCTCCAGGCTATTATCTGTGATTCCATTTTGATTTCAAGGTTTTGGATCAATTTCACTATGATTATTCGAAATTCTTTATCAGGTAGATTCCCTATCTCTTCCTCTTTGGTTTGGTTTGGTGGGCATTTATCCTGTTCCTTTATCTGCTGGGTATTCCTCTGTCTCTTCATCTTGTTTAAATTGCTGATTTTGGGGTGTCCTTTCTGTATTCTGGCAGTTTGTGGAGTTCTCTTTATTGTGGCGTTTCCTC
>NW_011495021.1:861591-862254 GCF_000754665.1 Bison bison bison
AAAAATCTAGAGTAGAGTTGGGAATTTCAAAAATACAATGTTAAAAAAAGAAGAAGAAGAAAAAAAAAACCAAGGTCAAAAAATTATAAAAAATATATATATGAAGTTTGCTGAAGGAAAAAAAATAGGGTCCTTTTTTTTTTTTGCAAAGTAATAGGTTATAAAAGTGAAAATTAAAGGAATAAAAGAGGACTTAAAATTTTTTTTAAAAATTAAAAGAAAGAAAGAAAGAAAGAATGATCGTAAAAATAGTAAAAATATATCGAGGACTTTCTCTGGTTTTGTTGTGAGTATTGTGGGTTCAGCTCATTTTTGGCTAGTTCCTTGGTCCGACTTTTATTTCTCAAGATCTATAGGCCCCTTCCTATGTAGTCTGTAGTAACCACAGGGTTTTAATCTATTGCCTACAGCTTCCAAGGTGGTTCCCTCTGTTATAGCTTCTTCTGTTTGCTGGACTCTTCAGTGTCTGGTTTCGGCCCTGACACAAAGGGGACGGTGGAGGACACTTTTTCTTTTTTTTCTTTTTAGGCTCACTTGTTCAGTCGCGCCATGCGGAGGGAGGGAGGGATGCTGCAAACAAGTAACACTGGCTTGTGCTCGCAGTGCCTCAGCCACACTGGGTCTGCCCCCGCTCACGGCGCGTGTAGCCTCCCTGCCCACACT
>NW_011495021.1:862354-867877 GCF_000754665.1 Bison bison bison
CCCCCAAGAAGTTTTAGTTAGCAAAGAAGCCTGCTTACACTTTTATAGATAATGTCTCTCTGGGGCTGCAATTGCCCCCTTCCAGCTCTGGCTGCCTGTCACCGGAGGGGGAAGGTCTGCAGCCAGCTATCTCTGTTCAGTCCTTTGTTCCCTGCGCGGGCCTGGCAGTGTCTTAGGTTAGGGCTGGCTTTTCGCGTGGTAGATATCCCACAGTCTGGTTTGCTAGCCCAGATTATTTCACTCAGATAGCGCTCAGGGTTTTCAGGCCAGGTCCTTACTTTAAGCGATGCAGCCCGCGCTGCGCCTCCCTGCCCAGCTCCCGCTTGCTAATGGCGTGTGCAGGTGTCTGCGCTGCTTCTCCGCTGGGAGACTTACCTTAGGTCTCACTATCTGTGAGTTTTAATTGTTTATTTATTTTTTCTCCCTGTTATGTTGCCCTCTGTGCTTCCAAAGTTCGGCACAGATTCGGCAGTGAGGTTTCCTGATATTTGGAAACTTCTCTCTTTTTAAGACTCCCTTCCCGGGATGGAACTCTGTCCCTCCCTTGTCTCTTTTTTTGTCTTTTATATTTTTTCCTACCTCCTTTCGAGGACTAGGGTTGCTTTTCTGGGTGCCTGATGTCCTCTGCCAGCATTCAGAAGTTGTTTTGTGGAATTTACTCAGCTTTTAAATGCTCTTTTGATGAATTTGTGGGGGAGAAAATGTTCTCCCTGTCCTACTCCTCCGCCATTTTGGCTCCTCTCCCCTGGATGACATTTGATATCTCCTTCAATTAGGAATGTAGGCATACACCAAAATAGCATTAGTGATATCTGTGACTTTGTCACCAATATAAATCACAGATCCAGTCATATCACATTGTGATTGTTGCAGATATTTGGAAATAATATTTTGATCATCAATATTTTGAAACTATATAGTTACTAGATTGCCCTTGGATCTTCTTAAATTTATTAATAAAGAAACATGTGTATTCTGGAATCACAAATTTGTCTTTAATATTTGGATAACTAAATCTTAATATACCTATTTTTTGTACTCAATATATTGTATTTCAAATATTTAAAAGTATTATTCTGAAAAAAGACACTTTACCATACTGTAAAAGAGGTCAAAAAATACACAAAATAGTGAAATGCCATAGTTTAGAAGAGCAGTAGTTGACAAAAATTGAGCTTGTATCAGAATCCCAGAGAGCCCCATCTCCAGACCTTTTGATTCAGTCAGTCTGGGGGGACCAGAGAATCTGCATTTCAAACAAGTTCCCAGGTGATGCTGATTCAATTGGTCCAAGGACTACACTTTTTAAATGAATGTAGCAACATTACTGGGAAGAAAGGATGCGTAGCTCTTAAATCAAAACAAATCAGTTGCTTAAAAATATTATAAGGATTTTGTTGATGAACAGTTCAGAAAAACTTGAAAATCACAGACATTAAAGAAATGCATAAATGAATTTTCTTGCTATCAGTTAGTTCAGTCGCTCAGTTGTGTCCAACTCTTTGCAACCCCATGAACTGCAGCCTGCCAGGCCTCCCTGTCCATCACCAGCTCCCTGAGTCCACCCAAACCCATGTCCACTGAGTCAGTGATGCCATCCAACCATCTCATCCTCTGTTGTCCCCTTCTCCTCTGCCCTCAATCTTTCCCAGCACCAGGGTCTTTTCAAATGAATCAGCTCTTTGCATGAAGTGGCCAAAGTATTGGAGTTTCACCTTCAACATCAGTTCTTCCAGTGAACACCCAGGACTGATCTCCTTTAGGATGGGCTGGTTGGATCTCCTTGCTGTCCAAGGGACTCTCAAGAGTCTTCTCCAACACCACAGTTCAAGAGCATCAATTCTTCGGCATGCAGCTTTCTTTATAGTCCAACTCTCACATCCATACATGACCACGGGAAAAACCATAGGCTTGACTAGATGGACCTTTGTTAACAGAGTAATGTATCTGCTTGTTAATATCCTAAGTTGGTCATAACTTTCCTTCCAAGGAGTAAGTGTCTTTTAATTTCATGGCTGCAGTCAGCATCGGCAGTGATTTTGGAGCCCTGCCAAAATAAAGTCTGCCACTGTTTCCACTGTTTCCCCATCTATTTCCCATGAAGTGATGGGATCAGATGTCATGAGCTTTGTTTTCTGAATGTTGAGCTTTAAGCCAACTTTTTCACTCTCCTCTTTTACTTTCATCAAGATACTTTTTAGTTCTTCACTTTCTGCCATAAGGGCGGTGTCATCTGCAGGTTATTGATATTTCTCCTGGCAATCTTGATTCTAGCATTTGCTTCCTCCAGCCCAGCGTTTCTCATGATGTACTCTGCATGTAAGTTAAATAAGTAGGGTGACAATACACAGCCTTGAAGTACTCCCTTTCCTATTTGGAACCAGTCTATTGTTCCATGTCCAGTTCTAACTATTACTTCCTGACTTGCAGGTTTCTCAAGAGACAGGTCAGGTGGTCTGGTATTCCCAGATTTCAGAATTTTCCACAGTTTATTGTGATCCACACAGTCAAAGGCTTTGGCATAGTCAATAAAGCAGAAATAGATGCTTTTCTGGAACTCTCTTGCTTTTTCCATGATCCAGAGGATGTTGGCCATTTGATTTCTGGTTCCTCTGCCTTTTCTAAAACCAGCTTGAACATCTGGAAGTTCACGGTTCATGTATTGCTGAAGCCTGGCTTGGAGAATTTTGAGCATTACTTTGCTGCTGTGTAAGATGAGTGCAATTGTGTGGTAGTTTGAGCATTCTTTGGCATTGTCTTTCTTTGGTATTGGAATGAAAACTGACCTTTTCCAGTCCTGTAGCCACTGCTGAGTTTTCCAAATTTGCTGGCATATTGACTGCAGCCCTTTCACAACATCATCCTTTAGGATTTGAAATAGCTTAAGTGGAATCCCGTCGCATCCACTACCTTTGTTCGTAGTGATGCTTTCTAAGACCCACTTGACTTCACATTCCAGGATGTTTCTTGCTATCAGAGCACAGCAAATCCACTGTATGAAAATTTATATCTTAAACAGCAGGTTTCCTATCATAACAATATCAATATAAATCAATGGGAAATATCAACACCATTATCAAAGATAAAATGCATTTTTACTTGAATCAAAGAAAGAAATCTGCAAGTTAAGATGTATTCGGTAATGTATATCCTTCAAAACTCAGTGTCATATCTGAGTGATGAATGATCCATTGTAAGGATACAGAACTCATTCTATCCCTTATTCCTACCCAGGCCACTT
Organism: Bison bison bison; assembly: GCF_000754665.1. Taxonomy (NCBI): domain Eukaryota; kingdom Metazoa; phylum Chordata; class Mammalia; order Artiodactyla; family Bovidae; genus Bison; species Bison bison. Next base: position 865,596 of record NW_011495021.1, read on the forward strand.
TTCAGAAACCTATCCAAGACAGGAAAATTTTAAAACCAATTATGAAACTTAATATAAACTAATGAATAGTGAAGGGATCTTTACATCTATAATTCATTTAAATTCTGAAGGTTGACTTTCTATTTATAATTCAGAGTTAGTCTTGCTCCAAATTAGATTAACTGTCTCTGGAGTCTAATTTCCTCTTGAGCATGTCCATCTCAGGCAAAGGTATTTTTAAAAGTTGTGTGGTGATAAACTCTTGTTTTACAGCCTCTTCTCTTTGTGACTATAGATTTTTAAGTAATATTAGCTACTGAGTTATATGTGTGTTGATGGATTAGGCTATCTATTTAGCAACTCTTCATAGCAAAAGGAAAAAACAGATACATGAAGAATGAAAGGAAAAAAAGATGGTGCAACTGCAAATCAATATACGTGGTATTCTCTATACACTATGTTCTAGAAATTCGTGTCCAGCCCAGAATTCTAACATCATTCCACATTCTCCTGGATCCAGTGTACACAAGCTCTTTGTCTATACAACCATTTCATTCAGATTTAACTTACACATTGAAAGAGAAGGTAATATTTGACTGAGTATAGAGGGAGCTAGAGTGAGAAAAAATATGAGGGACTAGCCTTAATGGATGTTAAAGGAAATGTGTACACTCAAACAATACTCCCAGCATGGTGGATAGTTTTCAGACCTCAGAGTGAAGATACATCAATAAATATGTGGGAAAATCAGTAAGAAAAAAGTTTAGTAAATTCAAATAAGTCCTAACAAATTTGAATGCAAGAATTTAGAATTTGAGAATCCCAAGTAGAAAATTAGATTTCTTAAAGGATAAGACCAGAGTCATATCACTGTTAAACATGATTTTTTACTGACAAAAGAAGCAACAAGGAAAATTATAGAAATACAGATGCTAAACTATAAAGAAAAATTACTTCTTTGTTTCCTTTTTGTCAAAATAAATGAAAGTTTACTTTAGCATTCAAGATCTCTAACACATTCCAAGATTATTCTAGCTCAGAGAACAAGCATCTTGGGAAAAGCATTAGTAGAATTATTATCACCTCTAATAGTTTCAAGTGTTTGAGAGAGGATGAACTTATTAAGTAGTAAATAATAATAGCCCATCACTTGATTAATTTGATGTCATTCTCTTTCTTGTCAAAAGTAAGAAGAAGATAATGTAGCTCTAAAATTTGCATCACTAATGGCTGGGGTTAGTCATCATTTGACTCTTGGCAGTCCCTTGGAATACAAAGAGAGCAAACCAGTCGATCCTAAAGGATATCAGTCCTGAGTATTCATTGGAAGGACTGAGGCTAAAGCTGAAGCTCCGGTACTTTGGCCACCTGATGCGAAGAGTCAACTCATTAGAAAAGACCCTGAGGCTGGGAAAGATTGAATGTAGGAGGAGAAGGGGATGACAGAGGATGAGATGGTTGGATGGCATCACTGATTCAATGCACATGAGTTTCAGCAAACTCCATGATATAGTGAAGAGCAGGGAAGTCTGCGTGCTGTAGTCCATGGGGTCGCAAAGAGTCATACATCACTGAGCAACTGAACAACAAGAAGTTCATAGTTTCCCTTTTTCTTGTCAATGGGATCCACTTTTTAGAGTGATTGCTTTCCTTGAAATAAAGAGATACTTTGTCAGAAAGGGAGAAAAATTTCAGTGTTGCTGAAAAGATTTTGATTGTGAGATTAAAAAAAATCTTAATAAATCTAATAAAAATCACTGAAACTGCTAGAGGGATTTTAGAATACAGGGCCCCTATGGGAAACGGGAAACTGAGGTTTTCCAAGTAACTGATCTTGGGAGCAAGCACATTAAAAGAGTTTCAGAAAATCAATGGTTTTTCTGGATGCCTGGTAAAAATGTATGGGAAATGCATAATATAAGAAAACAAATTATATGAAAAGATGGAGGGAGTGGTGAGGAGTTTTAAAGGAGAAGCAGGCTGGGTCATGTAGTGTTCAGATGCACAGAATTCTAGTTACAAAGGTCACAATGCTCATTCTAGTTCTGTCATTTTCTACCTTAGAACACTTTGATTAACTTGGATTATACCTTTTTAGGTCTTTTCCTCAGCAAGAAGGCAAGAATAGCAACTTTTGGACTGTGTATGGATCAAATTGGTTAAGGTTTTTATGTCTGGTGGGGTGCTAAGAACTGGAGTCTACTTCAATGAATATAATTTTAGGATTAAGCTTGGTGAATAGCTAATAGTGTATTGTGTATTTTGCTGGACACTTTATCTTATATTATTAATATTATTTATTA
>NW_011495021.1:867977-868609 GCF_000754665.1 Bison bison bison
CCCTCTTTGTGACCCCATGGATTGCAGACTGCCAGGCTCTTTTGTCAATGAAATTTTCCTGGCAAGAATATTCCAGTGGGTTACCATGTCCTGCTCCAAAGGATCTTCCTGACCTGAGAATCAAACGTGCATCTCCTGCAAGCAGATTCTTTACCACTGAGCCATGGGAAGCCCTAATAATTACTATGTGTGCTGTGTGTATTAGTCTTCAGTGGTGTCCAACTCTTTGCAGCCACATGAACTGTAGCCCACAAGGCTCCTCTGTCCATGGGATTCCCCAGGCAAGAATACTGGAGTGGGTTGACATTCCCTTCTCCAGGGAATATTCCTGACCCAGGGATCAAACATGGGTCTCCTGCATTGCAGGCAGGTTCTTTACCTTCTTAGCCACCAGGGAAGCTCAAATAATTACTATATCAAAATTAAAGTTGTCAAACTCTTTCTTAGCTATTTATTTCATATTAGTTCATTTCCTCTTAATTCAAAACTCTGTGAGATAGGCATTATAATTTAATAATTATAATTATTATTTAATTATAAACTAAGCTATAGTTTCAGTTCAGTTCAGTTCAGTCACACAGTTGTGTCCAACTCTTTGCAACCCCATGAATCGCAGCACACCAGTCCTCCCT
>NW_011495021.1:868883-887627 GCF_000754665.1 Bison bison bison
AACTCACATCCATCAAGTCAGTGATGCCATCCAGCCATCTCATCCTCTGTTGTCCCCTTCTCCTCCTGCCCCCAATCCCTCCCAGCATCAGAGTCTTTTCCAATGAGTCAACTCTTCTCATGAGGTGGCCAAAGTACTGGAGTTTCAGCTTCAGCATCATTCCTTCCAAAGAACACCCAGGGCTGATCTCCTTCAGAATGGACTGGTTGGATCTCCTTGCAGTCCAAGGGACTCTCAAGAGTCTTCTCCAACACCACAGTTCAAAAGCATCAATTCTTCGGTGCTCAGCTCTCTTCACAGTCCAACTCTCATGTCCATACATGACCACTGGAAAAACCATAGCCTTGACTAGATGGACCTTTGTTGGCAAAGTAATGTCTCTGCTTTTCAATATGCTATCTAGATTGGTCATAACTTTCCTCCCAAGGAGTAAGCGTCTTTTAATCTCATGGCTGCAGTCACCATCTGCAGTGATTTTGAAGCCCAAAAAAATAAAGTCTGACACTGTTTCCCCATCTATTTTCCATGAAGTGATAGGATCAGACTGTGAAATTGTGGATAAATTAAGTCATTTGTCTAAAAGTTATGTGGTCATAAATTTGAAAGTGAAGGATTATATCTGGTGCCAGACTTTCATACTGTCTACAACTGGATGTGTCATTTGTTTTAAGAGATCAATAGTTAAAATATGAAAAGAACATTTGTGTTTCTAATTGACGAATTAAAAAATTTACTTATGCAAATCCTGTTTTCTATAGGAACTGTAGATACTGATGTGTGGCTATTGATAATGGGTGAGTGGTGAGGATGACTGGGAGAATTTTTTTGTAGAATTGTCATTTCAAGTAATCAGGTATTTGGTAAGCCTTTGGATAGAAATTCCCATTTTGATCAAACTAAATCTTATTTAGTTCATGCTTTTGATTCATCAAAAGGAGGTTATGTATCAGATATTAGATAGCTCTATAATGATATTACAAGCTCTATAATGAAATGCATCTTTAATAGAAATGTCATTCTTAGTAAGAGGATTGCAGTGTAAAACCTGAATGTAACTATGATGGCCTACCCATAATGGACTATTTGGCTAACAAAATTATTGTTGCTGCAGAAATCTCCTTATTTCACTGCGATGGCAACCCTCTTCAATATTCTTGCCTGGAGAATCCCATAGGCAGAGGGGCCTGGTCGGCTACAGTCCATGGCGTCGCAAAGAGCTGGACACAACTGAGTGACTTGCACTTTGACATACAATGTGACACATATGGCTGATAACTGTGTGCCAAGCAAGCACACAGAATACCTTTGAAAATGCTTATTAAATGACTAAATGAATAGATTAATTAAAATGTTTCACACTTACTGCTCTTACCAATGACACGAATATCCTCTTACTTCTCAGTCTCTCCCAACTATTGTGTGAAAAGTTGAATTTTTTAAACTCTAAGTTTTATGATGTTTTTGATGTTTTTGTTTCCTTACCTACTTTTCTGATCAGTTTTTCCCTGTTACCTTTACTGACTGTTCCTCTTCTACACATGTCAGAAGTGCAAGCTTTTACAGGTTGGCCTTAATTACCTTCTTCAATCATAATCATTCTCTCTAAGTGACCCCAATTAGCATCATGGCTTCAACTATTCTATTTATACTGAAGAAATAGAAAAGGGGAGAGGGAAGGTGTTAAACAGAAAGAGAGAAACACAGAAGGAAGGGAGGAAGGAATGGAGGTGGGGAGGAAGGAAGGAAAAGAGATAAAGAAAGAAAGAGGAAGAAAGGAAGTAAAAAAAAGAGGGAGGAAGGGAGGGAGGGAAACCGGCTAGTGCAAAGAGCAAGCTGGTATCCCACAATGATTTCATATCAATACGTCTAAAGTAGAACTCCAGCAAAGTGCAGCCAGATAATCACGATGGTGTGATCACTCACCTAGAGCCAGACATCCTGGAATGTGCAGTCAAGTGGCCCTTAGAAAGCATCACTACAAACAAAGCTAGTGGAGGTGATGGAAAACCAGTGGAGCTATTTCAAGCCCTGAATGATGATGCTGTGAAAGTGGTGCACTCAATATGCCAGCAAATTTGGAAAACTCAGCAGTGGCCACAGGACTGGAAAAGGTCAGTTTTCATTCCAATCCCAAAGAAAGGCAATGCCAAAGAATGCTCAAACTACCGCACAATAGCACTCATCTCACACGCTAGTAAAGTAATGCTCAAAATTCTCCAAGCCAGGCTTCAACAATACATGAACTGTGAACTTCCAGATGTTCAAGAAAAGCCAGAGGAACCAGAGACCAAATTGCCAACATCTGTTGGATCATTAAAAAAGCAAGAGAGTTCCAGAAAATCATCTATTTCTGCTTTATTGACTATGCCAAAGCCTTTGACTGTGTGGATCACAATAAACTGTGGAAAATTCTGAAAGAGATGAGAATACCAGACCACCTGACTTGCCTCTTGAGAAACCTGTATGCAGATCAGGACGCAACAGTTAGAACTGGACATGGAACAACAGACTGGTTCCAAATAGGAAAAGGAGTACTTCAAGTCTGTATATTGTCACCCTGTTTATTTAACTTATATGCAGAGTACATCGTGAGAAACACTGGACTGGAAGAAACACAAGCTGGAATCAAGATTGCCGGGAGAAATATCAATAACCTCAGATATGCAGATGACACCACCCTTATGGCAGAAAGTGAAGAGGAACTCAAAAGCCTCTTGATGAAAGTGAAAGAGGAGAGTGAAAAAGTGGCTTAAAGCTCAACATTCAGAAAACTAAGATCATGGCAACTGGTCCCATCATTTCATGGCAAATAGATGGGAGAACAGTGGAAACAGTAACAGACTTTATTTTTGGGGGCTCAAAAATCACTGCTGATGGTGATTGTAGCCATGAAATTAAAAGGCACTTACTCCTTGGAAGGAAAGCTATGACCAACCTAGATAGCATATTCAAAAGCAGAGACATTACCTTGCCAACAGGACCTTGCCAAAGGTCCGTCTAGTCAAGGCTATGGTTTTTCCAGTAGTCATGTATGGATTTGAGAGTTGGACTTAATGAAAGCTGAAGGCCAAAGAACTGATGCTTTTGAACTGTGGTGTTGGAGAAGACTCTTGAGAGTCCCCTGGACTGCAAGGAGACCCAACCAGTCTATCCTAAAGGAGATCAGTCCTGGGTGTTTATTGGAAGGAGTATATTGAAGCTGAAACTCCAGTAGTTTGGCCACCTGATGCAAAGAGTTAACTCATTGGAAAGACCGTAATGCTGGGAAGGATTGGGGGCAGGAGGAGAAGGGAACAACAGAGGATGAGATGGTTGGATGGCATCACCGACTCGATGGACATGGGTTTGATTGGACTCCAGGATTTGGTGATGGATAGGGAGGCCTGGCGTGCTGCGATTCACGGGGTCGCAAAGATCGGACCCGACTGAGCGACTGAACTGAACTGTACTGAACTGACCTGAAAGTAGAACTACTTACCTTTCCTGTTAATCATCTTCCCCCAGTATTTTATATTTAATGAGCATTGTTATCTTCTGTTTTTGCTTACGTTCAAAGTTTAAGAATACTTCTAATACAGTCCTCTTTTTGTCTATCTATATTCAATCAATCTCCATTGCTTATTAATTTTTTCTTACTAATGTCTCGAATATTGTTCTGATTTTCTTTGAATACCTTAGTTCAGTCCCTTAAAGTCTTTCACTTGAAGTATTACCTCTTCCTCCTGTCTGGCCTCCTTTGGCTGATCTCACTTCTGTTTAGGTAGTTATCTACATGTTACTCCCCACTTACAATCTTTTTTAACCACATCAAATTGGGTCATTTCATTTTTCCTGCCTAAAACTTCTGCCCTAACATTACCTGCAGTATAAAGTTCAAAATCTTTTGCACAGAATGTTAAAACCTATTTCTACACCAACCTTTTCCTCCTTTCTCTATGGTTTTGTGCCAAGCACACTGACCTCCTTGTTCCCTGAACACACAACATGCTTTGAGAATGTTGTGCCTGGAATACCCCACTCCATCTCCTCCTCTTGGCAAACTCCTGCTCCTCAGTCAGTGCCAGTTCAAATGAATCTCATCCGTGGCCTTTCCTCACTCCCTCAGGCAAGTAGTTGTTCTGTTTTCCTCTCCCAAAGGAGTCATGCTCACACAGTGATTATATCAGCGGTTACATGCTACACTAGAAATTGGTTTTGATATCTGTTTTCTCCAATACACTGCTGTATTCATCTATGTCACCATCCCTAATATAAAAACCATATAGTGATTAGAATTTATGCATGCACATATGAATATTTACAAGCTACAATTTCATTCATATTCTTTTAAAATTATTTCATTTTGTTCTTTGAACTTAATGTAATGATGGTCAGTATAATAATGATTTAACTAGTTCAAAATTTTGATACACTCTAATATAATTTTAATTATTTAAAATTAATGAGCTATTTAAATATTTTTGTATTTTTAGAAATCATGATGACTAATATAAACTGCATGTCACATTTCAGGCATACATAGACTCATCAATAAGAATTCCATCTCTTACCCTAAATCTGCTTCTTCATCTTCCTGTGTCAGCCTACATGATGGGTTATTAATTGATTTCTCTTGTAAATCTACAAATTTAAGTCTATTTTTTGTAATTTTAAAATTTGATTAGGCTTGAGTATTATACATAAGTTACAACTGTGTTATAAATAATAAATGCCTTTCAAGAAAGAATCTATTGGCCTCTCAGAAATTAAAATCTATGGCCTTAGTGATAGAATTTTATGGAAGATATTGTGGGTATTTTAAAGATCTGTTCTACTTCCTTGCAAGGGTAACAAGTTATATTTAGGAATACTGATGTTTACTAAGATCAATGGAACAAAATAGAAAGCCCAGAGATAAATCCACACACATATGGACACCTTATCTTTGACAAAGGAGGCAAGAATATACAATGGATTAAAGACAATCTTTTTAGCAAGTGGTGCTGGGAAAACTGGTCAACCACTTATAAAAGAATGAAACTAGAACACTTTCTAACACCATACACAAAAATATGCTCAAAATGGATTAAAGATCTCAATGTAAGATCAGAAACTATAAAACTCCTAGAGGAGAACATAGGCAAAACACTCTCCGACATACATCACAGCAGGATCCTCTATGACCCACCTCCTGGAATATTGGAAATAAAAGCAAAAATAAACAAATGGGACCTAAGTAAACTTAAAAGCTTCTGCACATCAAAGGAAACTATAAGCAAGGTGAAAAGACAGCCTTCAGAATGGGAGAAAATAATAGCATATCAAGTAACTGACAAACAACTAATCTCAAAAATATACAAGCAACTCCTGCAGTTCAATTCCAGAAAAATAAATGATGCAATCAAAAAATGGGCCAAAGAACTAAATAGACATTTCTCCAAAGAAGACATACAGATGGCTAACAAACACATGAAAAGATGCTCAACATCACTCATTATCAGAGAAATGCAAATCAAAACCACTATGAGGTACCATTTCACGCCAGTCAGAATGGCGGCAATCCAAAAGTCTACAAGCAATAAATGCTGGAGAGGGTGTGGAGAAAAGGGAACCCTCTTACACTGTTGGTGGGAATGCAAACTAGTACAGCCACTATGGAGAACAGTGTGGAGATTCCTTAAAAAACTGGAAGTAGAACTGCCTTATGACCCAGCAATCCCACTGCTGGGCATACACACTGAGGAAACCAAAATTGAAAGAGACACATGTACCCCAATGTTCATAACAGCACTGTTTATAATAGCCAGGACATGGAAGCTACCTAGATGTCCATCAGCAGATGGATGGATAAGAAAGCAGTGGTACATATACACAATGGAGTATTACTCAGCCATTAAAAAGAATACATTTGAATCAGTTCTAATGAGGTGGATGAAACTGGAACCTATTATACAGAGTCAAGTAAGCCAGAAAGAAAAACACCAATACAGTATACTAACGCATATATATGGAATTTAGAATTTAGGGTTATTGTTACCCTGTATACAATAACCCTGTATACGAGACAGCAAAAGAGACCCGGGGGGATGGTGTGGGGAGGGGAGGGGAGGAGGGCTCGGGATGGGGAGCACATATGTGCCTGTGGCGGATTCATTTTGGTGTGTGGCAGAACCAATACAATATTGTAAAGTTAAAAAAAAAAGATTAAAAAAAAAGAAAAACAATAATAATTTTTTTTAATTGATCACACTATGCAGCATGTGGGATCTTAGTTCCCCAGCCAAAGATAGAACCCATATGCCCTACAGTGGAAGGGCAGAGTCTTAACCACTAGACCATCAGGGAAGTCACTATGGTAACCAACTTATATTCAGTGGCAGTTGAAATATCCTGCCTGATTTGTAATTGTGTTCTTTATACTTCTCTCATTTATCCAAAAAAATATTTATTCAGTTTCTATACTGTACAAGATAATGTGCAAGAGATACAATCAATGGTGAAAAAAGACAGTCAGGATACCTGTCCTTCACAGCATTTAGAGTCTTCATTTAATATTATATATTATCAGTCAGTCTTAAAGGATATCAACCATGAATATTCATTGGAAGGACTGATAGTGAAGCTGAAGCTCCAATAATTTGGCCACCTGATGCAAAGAGCTGACTCATTGGAAAAGACCTTGATGATGGGAAAGATAGAAGGCAGGAGGAGAAGCAGACAACAGAAAGTGAGATGATTGGATGGCATCGTTGACTTAATGAACATGAGTTTGAGCAAACTCTGAGAAATGGGGAAGGGTAGAGAAGCCTAGAATGCTGCAGTCCAAGGGTTCACAAAGAGTTGGACATGACTTAGTGACTGAACAACAAATTAATATTATTAGGTCTATTGGCCAAAAGATTTGTAAAGCATTTTATTACCAAATAAATGTATCATTAAATATATGTCATTAATATATGTGAAGGCTCTGTATCTATACCTTGATTATTTCACATATATACAGAATACATGATGTGAAATGCCAGGCTGGATGAGACACAAGCTGAAATCAAGATTGCCAGGAGAAATATCAATATTCTCAGATATGGAGATGACACCATCCTTATGGCAGAAAATAAAGAAGAACTAAAAGCCTCCTGATGAAGGTGAAAGATGAGAGGGAAAAAAACTGGCTTAAAACTCAGCAGTCAAGAAACTAAGATCATGGCATCTGGTCCCATCACTTCATGGCAAATAGATGGGGAAACAATGACAGAGTTCATTTTCTTGGGTTCCAAAATCACTTTGGGTGGTTACTGCAGCCATGAAATTAAAAAACACTTGCTCCTTGGAAGAAAAGCTATGACTAACCTAGAAAGCATATTAAAAAGCAGAGACATTTCTTTGCCAACAAAGGTCTGCATAGTCAAAGCTATGGTTGGTTTTTCCAGTAGTCATGTATGGATGTGAGAGTTGGACCATAAAGAAGACTGAACACTGAAAAACTGATCCTTTTGAACTGCGGTGCTGGAGAAGACTCTTGAGAGTCCCTTGGACTGCAAGGAGATCAAACCAGTCCATCCTAAAGGAAATTAACCCTGAATGCTGAAGCTGAAGCTCCAATACTTTGGCCACCTGATGCGAAGAGCTGACTTATTAGAAAATGCTCTTAATACTGGGAAAGATTGAAGGCAAGAGGAGAAGGGGACAACAGAGGATGAGATAGTTGGATGGCATCACTGACTTGATGTACATGACTTTGAGCAAGCTCCAGGAGTTGGTGACAGCCTGGGAAGCCTGGCGTGCTACAGTCCATGGGGTCTCAAAGAGTCGGACATGTCTGAGTGACTGAAAAACAACAATAGTACACCTTGTGTGGTAAGTTCCATCAGTCGTGTCTTACTCTGTGTGACCCTATAGACTGTAGCCTGCCAGGCTCCTCTGTCCATGGGATTCTCCAGGCAAGAATACTGCAGTGAGTTGCCATGCCCTCCTCCAGGGGATCTTCCCACCCAGTAATTGAACCCAAGTCTCTTACATCTCCTGCACTGGGAGGTGGGTTATTTACCCCTAGCACCACCTGGAAAGCACCCTGCTATATTTAAAATGGATAGCCAACATGGACCTACTGTAGAGCACAGGGAACTCTGCTCAATCTTATATAGCAGCCTGGATGGGAAGGGAGTTTGGGGGAGATGGATACATGTATATGTATGACCAAGCCCTTCACTGTTCACCTAAGACTATCTCAATATTGTTAATTGGCTATACCCCAATAAAATGAAAAGTTAAATTTTAAAAAAGTCCTATTATTAATCAGAATTTCAGATAAAAGAAAATGTTTTGTGTATGTGTGTGTGCCGTATGCTATGTGTGATGAAAGAGAAAAAAGTTAGGAAATTCAGTAGTTAAAATAGCTAATAAATAAGTAACAAATAGGAATCCATCTGCGAATGCAGGAGATGTGGGTTTGATTCCTGGGTCAGGAATATCATATGGAGAAGGAAATGGCAATCCATTCCACTATTATTGCCTGTGAAATCCCATGGACAGAAGAAACTGGCGGCAATAGTCCGTGGAGTTGCAAGAGTCAGACACAACCTAGCAACTAAACAACATCAAAAATAAATAAGTGGGGCATGATGGTTTTAAAGCATATATAGGAGGTAAGTGGCTTATTAATACTTATAAGATTTTACCACCAGATTATCTGTCTTAAAGAAAAAGCAACTTTGACAAATTCAATAAACTCATATTAGAAATATATAAAAGGAAAAGGAATTTTATTTTCTTATTCTTTGCCTCCAAATAAATTTTCCCTGACAGTGTGAATATACATGTAAAATACAGTCCCAAACTGTACACAGACGCTCTTAAGAAGAAGTACAGTTTTCAAGGCAATTCTAATGAATATGATCATCAAGTCTCTTTGCCCTATGGCAAGTAGGGTGTTAGAGGCGAGTTCTTAGACCTTATTTTGTCTGCTAATATGCATTTAGGTATAAAGATGAGAAAGAAGAGTGAGACAGAAAAACCAGGGTACTTAATGTGAGCCCCAAGGATTGGTTTTAGGACATAAAATAATTTGCAGTATTTTTAATGGAAAAAGAGTTGATAACAATCATCAGATTCTCCAAGGAACCTATAATTATCCAGAAGTTTAAGAACCCAAAAAGGAGAGTGAGAGAGAGAGAGAGAACAAAATCAGAAATAAAACATTTCCAAGGCAATAATTAGGAGTACTTTTGAGAGCCAATTTTTTTTTGTTTGTAGAATTCTAAAATTAAGTAGAACATTTACAAATATAATTAGCTTTCAAAAATGCTGCTATTTTGTTTACTATTTGGAATAGAGATAAAGAGGTAACTGAAACAGAAAACTTCCCCTGTCGTTTAGATGTTTTAGCAATTGCTACAAACAACTTTTGGGAAGGTATTTTATATCTACAATTATCAAAGTCATCTCAGTCAAGATTTGTCTTTGGTTTATTCATATAAACTTTACTTTGAATTTTGCTCTTAAGGATGCCTGAAATTATGATTTGTATTCTATATCATAATTATATTTACTATTGTAAATTAAGTATTCTATATAGATCAAGAATGTGTTTCAGAAACAGAAATTTAAAAAAATAAATTCACTCATATCATGATCTATTTTTCAAGTGATTTTTTAAAATATCAAAAAAGTGATTTTAATCACTTTTTAAGTGATTAAAAAGTGTAAGTCAAATTACATGCAATAACATCTACATATTTTGAGAAAGTAGTTTTTGAATATAGAATATGTGCCATCTTTCTCAGAGTTTTGAAAGTTTACTTAATAAATGAATTACAGCTCATCTTTACTGAAGTCACTTTCTGATAAATAGCCAACATTAAGAAATAAATAAATATAAGGCGGTTTGTGAATTCCAGCCTTCTTGGCGAGTCACAATTGGTGTGTTGTTATCTTGGCTTGAGGACAATAGTCATAATTACTTTCCTCTAAACAGCTGAACTCAATCCAACGCACAATGTCATGTTTATGAATCTGTTGTAGCAAAAATTAAGGTTAGCAATGAAGTAAAATGCCACTGGAAAAACATTTTTCAAACTTTTCATATCCCCTACTCCCCTTTCTTATTTCATCAAATTGGAATCACTCCCAATTTTAAAGGGATCACAGATTGAATTGTACTTTCCCAGCCACTGTTTGTCCAGTGAGTTCAACAAACACATATGTAGCCAGAAAACATTTTTGCTTTTGTGTATGTGGCTTTTCATGTGTATTAAAATCATGTTCTTTAGTTTTGCTTAAATACTGTGGTTATTACATCATTATAAATATATTCATGTACATTTATTCTAGACAACAGTTTTTGAGAGATATTTAATGTTAAAATGATTGTGTCTTGAGTTAGAATTTTACTAGATTTGAACAAATAAAAATTGTTGATTTTTATATTTCTCAATTTTCAAAGAAATATTAATAATATTATTCAATACAAATTAAAATCATATTTACACCACTGATGATAATAGAAAATGATCAATAATTTCAATGAACTTAAAATTACTCAATTCTCTGAAAAAAAAACTGAAGGATAAAGGTGTGTGTGTGTGTATGTGTGGAGACAAAGAGAAAGGGAAAAGTCATATAGATAAGGAGGAAGTATAGGACTCTGAGGTACTCAGCAATGAACTTGTAAGTCCAAGAATAAGAATCAGCGGGTTTGGTGGAGGGTTTTTATCAAGAATAAAAGAGCATTGATTGGAAAGAAAATTGCATGATGTGACTAAAACTTTCACCAAGGATTATCCTACTAGACTAGATAAAAGGGAACGAATAAAAATTTTTCACAGACAAATGCAAAGAAATATTGTGTGAGATTTTTTTTATGAAAAGAGAGAGAAGGAGGAGAAGGGGAAGACTGAAATTTTATGCCCAAGGGCCTGGAAGGATGATCACTGAAGTCATGCAAGGGACAGAATAGTGAGAGAACATTTAAAGGAAAACAGATGGTCTAAGGTCAAACATGAAAATAGGCATAGTAGAGAAGTTATTAATGCTAATTTAAAAATTATAACATGTGTATAGTACATTTTGTGTCACCAGTGTTTTCATGGGCATGTTACCTCATTTGACTTGATAGGGAAGAAGAATGGCCGTGTAAAAGAAGAAAAAGGGAGGTCAACTAGACAGTGAAGTATCATTTAGACATTAGGAAAAAAATTAGAAAACAGCTAATATCACTTAGTTAGTGTTACTCTAAGTGCCTGACATGATGCTGCTTTTTAAATCTACGCTTTTAATCTTCACAATACATTTTTCAGTTATTATGTCTCCATTTTGCAGATGGGAAACAGGTTCACAGAGCTTTTGTCAAAGATCACATAACTAGGAAATAGCACAGGCATCCATCTCAGAGATGACTGGCCAGAAACATTCGATATATATATATATATATATTTTAAATTCCTAGGTCAATCAATGCTGAAAGACCTTTCTGAAATAAACAGAAAAATCAAATCTCTCAGCTGCTTGTTCACCATTCAACTCTACACTATTTTAGTTAAAAAGTAAATGAATCAAAAATGATCTATACATAGTTAGAAAATATTTGTTACTATGATGAGATATTAACTAGACTTACTGTGATAATCATTTTTTTAATACATGAAAACATTTAATCATACTTTGCACACCTGAAATTAATATAATGCTATATGTCAGTTAGGGTTCCCTGGTAGTTCAGCCAGTAAAGAATCCGCCTGCAATGCAGGAGACCCCAGTTTGAATCCTGGGTAGGGAAGATCCCCTGGAGAAGGGATAGGCTGCCCACTCCAGTATTCTTGGGCTCCCCTCGTGGCTTATATGGTAAAGAATCTGTCTGCAATGCACGAGACCTGGGTTTGATTCCTGGGTTGCGAAGGTCTCTGAAGGAGGGCATGGCAACCCACTCCAGTATCCTTGCCTGGAGAATCCCCATGGACAAAGGAGCCTGGTGGGCTATAGTCCATGGGGTTACAAAGAATGGAACATGACTGAGCAACTAAGCACAGCACAGCACAGTGGACATATCAGTTATCCTTCAATAAAAAATAATCCATAACATAAACACTAAGGAAAAATAGGCAAATACATTTATTTACATGTTCTCCATATCAAGTACTCCTCTAAGTGCTCTACAACATAATCTTGACAATTTCTCTGTTAATACAATTTCATTCCCTCATGTGTCCTTTAATTACCCAGAGGCCCACCAATAGAAATGGGATAGCATGCTCTACATAGGTCCCTTCCTGCCAATGGAGGGAAGTGAGAACAATAACAGCAGCAAGCATTTAGGTTAGTGCTTCTCTACACCAGGCTATTGCCAAGCACTCTACGTATATTAGTTCAGTCAGTACTCACAGCAGCTTAATGAAGTGAATGCCACAGTATGATCCTCATTTTACTGACGAGTGAAGAAAGGTACGGAGCAGGTAAGTAGTTTTCAGAAATTTCCAGGGATACAGTCAACAGATCCAGGATTTGCATGGAGGTCCTCTGCCTCTGGAGCCTGTGCTATCAGTAAATACATTGTACTGACTTTGTACAACTTAATAAAGGAGACGTAGTACCCTTGTCATGGTTCTACAAGCCTGCAGAGGTCTGAAGTAAAGAAAATGTTGACCATTTAAAGAAACAGTAAATTAAACAGGATAAGGAGTGGGTATTTTTGTTTGCAACCCAACCTCTACCAACAAAACAAAACATAACACAGAGACAGCTTATTTATATTCATATTTTACGATTTTTATTTTATTTTATTTTATTTTATTTTATTTTATTTTTAAACTTTACATAATTGTATTAGTTTTGCCAAATATCAAAATGAATCCATCACAGGTAAGGGAAAAGATTGCAACTATCAAATCAAAGAGTGGTTAAATTAAGAACACCGTTGACTACCATTGATATTTTCATATCGAACACTGAAATGCCAAGAAAGACTGTGAGAATGTCTAATTTTAAACATTCAAAGGGTGAATGTACCTAAATATGCAGACAAACGGAAGACAAAGAGAGGAAGATGCCCTTTTGCTCTCTGATACAGTCTGAATTGTAACTCTTGAAAATACAAATATCGGTGAAATTAATACCAGCTATAAATAGTCATATAAACCATTCCAGCTTTTTTTTCTCACTTTCTGAGAGTACAGAGATGCAGTTTCATGTTTAACACTGTATTTCTTTATCAATTGGTGCTTCTTCCTTATGTTGCAATAGTGATATAAAAATTCTGAATCACAATTTATGTAGATATAACTAAAAACATTAAAAAGTGACATGATTCTTACAAAAACTGTTCTTGCTAAACATAAATGACAGACTTGAAACATGCTAGCTAACATTTAAATTTTTATTCATAAATAAAACTTAGAGTCCAAGCAAATATTAGACATTTTACCATTCAGTTCTTCTCTGAGTTAGAAATTGTGAGAAGTTCCTTTGATGTTATTAATTCCATTAACTCCATATTAAGGTTTTCCCATGTTTGGCAGTAACTAAACTGACCAGATTATCTTTTCCATCTTCTATCCTTTTCATATGACCAATACACATAGCAAGTACCATAAATGATAACATCATTATTTTCAATTGTCTGTATTTAAGGAAAAACATTTTCCTATGGATGATAACATGGCCATTGCTGCTGCTGCTAAGTCACGTCAGCCGTGTCCGACTCTGTGCGACCCCATAGACAGCAGCCCACCAGGCTCCCATCCCTGGGATTCTGCAGGCAAGAATACTGGAGTGGGTTGCCATTTCCTTCTCCAGTGCATGAAAGTGAAACTCTTCACGACCCCATGGACTTCAGCCCACCAGGCTCCTCCGTCCGTGGGATTTTCCAGGCAAGAGTACTGGAGCGGGTTGCCATTGCCCTCTCCTATGGATGATAACATGGCCATTGAGGAAATACTAAAAAAGAGAAAGAAAAAATAGATCTCTCAAATTCTTTGATAAGATCCCGAAAAAAAAATGAACTTTTTTTACTTAATTTAATTTACAAACTAATTAATAGTTTTAAATTTATAATTACTCTCAAGGTCCTATTTTGAAAAACCATAGTTTGTGGACTAAATGAATGAATGATTAAAATGTCTTTCAGGTGTGTCTCCTGCCATCAGCTATTTTATTAAAGATCTTAGAAAAAAGTAGAATTTTTTGATATAACAAGTTTATTGACTAACTCCTCGTGAATTAGCACAAATATCACTTCCTCAAAGCAGTCTCTCAAAGCATCTTCCCATTCCTTTTCCCTATCTAGTTATTCATCATCCTGTTAGCCTGTTTGGTTTATTCAATCATTTTTATCTTTTCATTTACTTGCTTACATATTAAAGGTGTGTTTGCGTCCACTGAAATGTGGACTCCATAAGGTCAGGGAGATTTTCTGTCTTCAGACAGTGGTCTCCCTCGCGCTTAGAAATAAATGCTCAGTAAGCTTTGCTTAAACAAATGAACGGATGAATGCCCATAATAATGACTGGTGATAATGATATGGAAGACTTGTTTAGTTAGCTGTTGTTATTCTAATTTGCTGCTGTGGCCATAATTGTCTACCTACTTTTTGTTTCACCAGTTACTGGAGGCAACTTGTAAAGATATGCTTATCAGGTAACTTACGTGAGCATGAAACTAAAAATCAATATAACTGAGTTATTTCAACAGTAAAATTAAAAAGTTCATGCATTTACTTATTGACTCAACAAATGCTTATAGAGTACTTCATGTCAGTCAACTGGCTAGGTGCTCAAGATACAGCATGGATAAGATGGATAGAAATACCATCAATACAATGTGTTTGTGGGAAGGGTGGATTATAAGTACCAACCAAACAATAAAGATTGTATCATGTACTATTAAAAAGGAAATACAGGTGGTATCTCACCTAGGCTTGGAAAGGGAAAAGGAGGATAGCAAAGACTCCCTGTGAAAGTCACAGAGTGAGCTCTAAGGAAGCCAAACAAGCAGGTAAGAGGCAGCAGGGAGATTGTTCCAAGAAGAGTGATTTAGATTTGGAAATTCAGTTAAATTTGAAATCTATTTTACATATTCTGTACTATATTTAAAATGATTCTCTAAAAATTTATGCATATATACAAGTACATTGCTATTGTTTAAGTCATGTCCAACTCTTTGTGACCCCATAGACTGTACCCTGCAAGGCTCCTCTGTCCATGGAATTTTCCAGGCAAGAATACTGGAGTGGGTTGCCATTCCCTTGTCTAGGGGATCTTCCTGACCCAGAGAATGAACCTGTATCTATTGTATTGAAGGTGGATTCTTTACCATTGAGCCAACCAGGAAGGCCACAAGTACATTATAGAGGGAAAAAAAAAACTTGTCAGCAGTATCTTCCATATAATCTATAAAAATAAAAATGTTTCTAAGTATAGGTTAAGAGCCCTTTCAACCTAATTGAACTGTGATTTTACAGCCAATGAATCATAGAATCTTAGAACACGGAGCATACTTTTACAAACAGAAAATCTCCACTCTTCCCAGAAATGGATCTGTTTTTCATTTCATGAAGGTAGAATATTGACACTTCAAGTTCTCACAAAATGATAGGCAGTCAGAGGATTCTCCTTCCGTTCAGTTCAGTCGCTCAGTCGTGTCCGGCTCTTCGCAACCCCATGAATTGCAGCACACCAGGCTTCCCTGTCCATCACCAGCTCCCAGAGTTCACTCAAAATCACGTCCATCGAGTCAGTGATGCCATCCAGCCATCTCATCCTCTGTCATCCCCTTTTTCTCCCGCCCCCAATCCCTTCCAGCATCAGAGTCTTTTCCAGTGAGTCAACTCTTCGCATGAGGTGGCCAAAGTACTGGAGTTTCAGCTTCAGCATCATTTCTTCCAAAGAACACCCAGGGCTGATCTCCTTTAGAATGGACTCGTTGGATCTCCTTGCAGTTCAAGGGACTCTCAAGAGTCTTCTCCAACACCACAGTTCAAAAGCTTCAATTCTTCAGCGCTCAGCTCTCTTCACAGTCCAACTCTCACATCCATACATGACCACTGGAAAAACCAGAGCCCTGACTAGACGGACCTTTGTTGGCAAAGTAATGTCTCTGCTTTTGAATATGCTATCTAGGTTGGTCATAACTTTCCTTCCATGGAGTAAGCGTCTTTTAATTTCATGGCTGCAGTCACCATCTACAGTGATTTTGGAGCCCAGAAAAATAAAGTCTGACACTGTTTCCACTGTTTCCCCATCTATTTCCCATGAAGTGATGGGACCAGTTGCCATGATCTTCGTTTTCTGAATGTTGAGCTTTAAGCCAACTTTTCACTCTCCTCTTTCACTTTCATCAAGAGGCTTTTTAGTGCCTCTTCACTTTCTGCCATAAGGGTGGTGTCATCTGCATATCTGAGGTTATTGATATTTCTCCCAGCAATCTTGATTCCAGATTGTGCTTCTTCTAGCCCAGCGTTTCTCATGATGTACTCTGCATGTAAGTTAAATAAGCAGGGTGACAATATACAGCCTTGACGTACTCCTTTTCCTATTTGGAACAAGTCTGTTGTTCCATGTCCAGTTCTAACTGTTGTTTCCTGACCTGCATATAGGTTTCTCAAGAGGCAGGTCAGGTGGTCTGGTATTCCCATCTCTTGAAGAATTTTCCACTGTTTATTGTGATCCACACAGTCAAAGGCTTTGGCATAGTGAATAAAGCAGAAATAGATGTTTTTCTGGAACTCTCTTGCTTTTTCAATGATCCAGCGGATGTTGACAATTTTATCTCTGGTTCCTCTGCCTTTTCTAAAGCCAACTTGAACATCTGTCCTTAAGACTGATCAATTTATCAAAGTCAAAAGTCATGAAAAGAGAGACAAGAATAGAATGGTGGTTATCCTGGCAGTGGTAGGATTTGGGGGAATTGGGGAGATATTACTTAAGGTACAAACTCATACCAGTAGATTAGTCCTGGAGATCTAATATGAAGCATGATAATGATAGAGAAAAACACTGTAGTATAAATTCAAACTTACTAAGAGACAAGATCTTAATTGTTCCCACTACAAAAAAGATTAAAAAAAAGATGATTGTGTGGCACGAAAGAAGTGTCAGCTATTACTTTGATGAAAATCACATTGCAATATACAATATATCCACCAGTGTATAACTTAAACATGCACAATGTTTTATATAAATTACATCACAATGATTTTTTTTTAGTGGAGAAAGAACCACTGAAAAACGGATAGGCTACCCACTCCAGTATTCTTGTGCTTCCATTGTGGCTCATCTGGTAAAGAATCTGCCCACTATGCAGGAGCCCTGGTTTCAATCCCTGGGTTGGGAAGATCCCCTGGAGAAGGAAAAGGCTACCTACTCCAGTATTCTGGCCTAAAGGAGTCTATGGACTGTATAGTCCATCGGTTCGCAAAGAATCGGACACGACTGAGCAACTTTCACATTCAATTTAGCAAGAATAACCAATTGAACAGCAATTATTTAGGAAAACAGACATTGCCAGTTCTATGTAAGTGTCTTAATGCAAATTGTCAAAAATTGGACCATGGAATGATGTGGTATAACCAAATGGCTCCAAGCAATCAGTAAGCTACTGTTGGTTGTGGGAAACTATTGTTTTTTGTTTTCTAAGAGGAAAGCTTTTTAATAACTTTCATTAAAAAATAAAAATTTTGAGAACAAAATAATAGTTTTACTCCTCATTATGACATAAAGTGAACAGATTTAATTCAAATTAACATAGATTTAAAAGATAATAGACTCACTCAAGTATAGAGAAAAGTGAAGCTAAAATTTTTAAATTTTGTATTTTAGGCTGAAATATTAAAATGTAGGAGCATTCTTAGCTAAAGAAGTATAAAACCTGAAAATACATTTGATTCAAAATAAATACATGCAACATTTTTCAAACATATTAGAATAATTCTTTTCAGTTTAAATGTGGTCATTTCAACAGAAGAACATACAAAATTAACTCAAATATTTTAATATTCAAGAATTTAACACAGATGTCTATAAGGCAGAAGTGTACCATTCTCATTCATATTGGCTGAATATAATATAAGGTGCTGGTTACTTTGAAGAGTTTCACAATTTGTTAAGAAAAACACAAAAGCTTAGTCTTTATCTAGATCCCTATAGTATAACAGAAGGGAGGTAAAATTAAGTGTTCGTGTAATTATAAAATATCCTTCCCATTTTTATCATTCTAAGATGGTATTGGGGAAAAATACCTGAAAATCACAGTTTCATACAAAATGTACATATTCCTCTAATATATGAGATTGAACATTCTTCTTCCCTGAGAATATTTTACTAGATTATTTTCTTCATACTTTATGATGCACATAAATAAACTTTTTATCATTTTTGTTTTCTCTTTGGCTTGCAGAACTGGGGTACCTTGCAAAGATTTGCAGCTGGCAAGTCTTTCCCTAGCTTAATGAATATTCATCACTATTTGCAAAGATAGAATGACAAAAAACTTTCAGCTCTTTTAATATATGACAATTTGGCCAACTCTTACTGATTGCTTTCTGTGTTTGAAAACTGAATTACACTAGTAGGGAATTACTGAAAGAAAACACCTGTAAAGAGGAGGAAGAAAAATGATTGAAGAGGTATGAAACAGTGTGATTATAAAAATCATTCAAAAAATTTAATCTCAGAAAATTCCTTCCAAAGAGCACTCAGGACTGATCTCCTTTAGAATGGACTAGTTGGATCTCCTTGCAGTCCAAGGGACTCTCAAGAGTCTTCTCCAACACCACAGTTC
>NW_011495021.1:887727-891464 GCF_000754665.1 Bison bison bison
CCTGACTAGACGGACCTTTGTTGACAAAGTAATGTCTCTGCTTTTGAATATGCTATCTAGGTTGGTCATAACTTTCCTTCCAAGGAGTAATCCATGAAGAAAGCTGAGTGCCAAAGAATTGAGGCTTTTGAACTGTGGTGTTGGAGAAGACTCTTGAGAGTCCCTTGGACTGCAAGGAGATCCAACCAATCCATTCTAAAGGAGATCAGCCCTGGGATTTCTTTGAAGGAATGATGCTAAAGCTGAAACTCCAGTACTTTGGCCACCTCATGCGAAGAATTGACTCATTGGAAAAGACTCTGATGCCGGGAGGGATTGGGGCAGGAGGAAAAGGGGATGACAGAGGATGAGATGGCTGGATGGCATCGTGGACTCAATGGACGTGAATTTGAGTGAACTCCAGGAGAATGTGACTGACAGGGAGGCCTGGCGTGCTGCAATTCATGGGGTAGCAAGGAGTCGTACACGACTGAGCGACTGAACTGAACTGAATTACTGAAAATAAGATATGCTTCATTGTTAACACATTGTTCTTAATAACATTAAAGTTGTTATTTGTTTTGCTGAGTAGAACTTTTTTTCAGGTAAATTATGATTCCTGGGTGAGATGAAAAGCTTTTAAAAAACTACTATATGGATATTTTATTTAACATAATTGAGACATTTGGTAAACAGTATTGTTGAATTCAGAAACAAAGCTCAAAAAAACTCTTGGTGTAATGTAAAATTAAGTACAATCTCATTTAAAACAAAATAAACAAATAAAATAACACAACAAGAAGTACTCACAGTCAAGTAATTTCTCATTTTCTTTGCCTTGCTTTTGCCATGAAGTCTTTTTCTTTTATAAAAAGTTGTTGAAAATAAAGAATCATTACAAAATCATATAATAAACAATGTCATTAGAAACATTAAATGTAGGAACATTAAATATTTAAGAAACATTAAATGTGGAAACATTCTCTAGTGGGATATTGATTCACCTAAATTTTGGGTCCCTAACCTCCAGGATCTAATGCCTGATGATCTGAGGTGGAGCTAATGTAATAATAACAGAAATAAAGTGCACAAGGAATGTAATGCAGTTGAATCATTCTCAAACCATGCCCCCTGCCCCAGTCCATGGAAAAATCTTCTTCCACAAAACTGGTGCTTGGTGCCAAAATGGTTGGAGACTGCTGATATATCAAAACATACAAAATACATTAAAAGGGGAAAAAATGTATTACTTTAAAAGTTTATGTAAAATATGACCAGGTTATTATTATTAAAAGGTATTAAAGTGAAATAAATCATTTATTTGTTAATAGAAAAGACTGATCCATAAATCAGAAAACCATATCTAAAAACCAACATATTTCATTCATGTCCTTAACATCTCAAGTCTTAAAGTGATTCTTCTGTGTGTAATACTTCACTACCTGGTTAATTTTTAGCAGTGTTATGAGGCTGCTGAGTGTTAACACACATACACATATGCAGGCACACACAAACACAAGGTCTTTAGAATTTCCTGAATATAACAACAATCTATTTATATTCAGACCCTTTATACCAAAGAGGGCTATTTTTAGAATGAATCACATCCTGATCTTCAAAAACAATGGGATAAAACTGGGTACTAAATACAAGGGCAATATTTCCACTGTGTAAAGGAAATGTGTGTGTGTCCGTGTGTGTGCGTGTGCACACATCTCTCCAAAAAGCTGTCAATGATTGACTGAATCCTCTACATATTTTGTAATACATTTTATCACATGAATACTGTGGTTTCAAATGATCCCAAATCATTCTTTTTTTTTTTTTTGCTTCTTCTGAGTTCTTCAATCAATAACACTATTGGTGATTATATTTTGTTTTTAAAGTAAAATTATTATTATTGCCAAATAAAGGATTATTAGTTTTACTCTACCTATTTCTCCTTCTGAGCACCACTGAAATTTCTCTTCAGATCTTGGAAAAAAATGCTCTTTCCCGAAAGAAAATGGAATTTCTGTGAATCAACCTGTCCAGGGCAGCTTGCAAACAGATGGGAGAGTCCTGCTGTTTTTGAACTTTTGCCATACAGAGCTAGTACACACAGAAAGGCACTCTTCGAGGATCACTTGTTTGTGTTGTTTCTAAATGGAGGTGCTGTTGTCCACATGCATACACTAAATAATATTTTGCTTTTTTAAAAAACTACAAAGAAGCCTTGCCAAATCAAAGCTCTAAAAATAATACACATTGTAGTGAATGGATATCTGTTTCTAATATCAACACGACATTTGTAATATTTACCCATTCTTTCCCCCTAATAACAGAAAAAAAAATTAAAGTATTACAAAAGATGTAGTGAAAAAAACTTAAAGAGAATTATTTTTCTTTACTTGGGTCAAATTTTTATTTTCATTTCAAGTTATTTTTCTATGTTAATCTATATTTCTGAAATTAGTAGAAATATGATTTTACTAGATGATTCTTTATAGAAAATTTTGGAATCAAATATAAAATATTTTAGTTCTAGTTGGAAACATTTTTTTCCAATGTTTATATTCTGGAAGTAGAAATTATACTATTTCCCAAAGACACACACACACACATATATATATCCTCAATTTGCCAACTAAATTGTAGGGATTGTGCTTGAACATTCCATGATTAAGCACACATTATAGATGTATTGTTATTGAATTTGAAAATTCTTTTTTTTAAACCATGCAGATTTTGGTTTTGTCATTTGAAAATTTTAATTACATGGTCATTGTCCAGATAATTATTTAAAAGAACTACAGACTTGATTAAAGTACAAGTATTAGAAACAGATTTTGTTTTTTGTTCCACTAAAATGATTACTTTTTAGTAATTTCAGAAGTCTGTGTTATAACAGCTAGAAACAAAAGAAAATTTCCTTAGAGAAACTGATGAATCCATACTATACTATGATATGTGTTAAAAATAAAGATACAAAATTAGACAATGACTTTGGTGGTAAACTTTTTGTATTGAATGGTTAAAATAATATTGTTCATATAAGCCTTTCAACCATGATATAGGTATATGAGCTTGCTATTAAGTCAGTTTGAATGAGCAATGGAGTGAATAAAGCTGTCTTCAATAATTAATTCTTCTAACTGAGCAACACTGATTTTCAATCTCACAATAAGAGTTAGACATGCTGCTTTGCTGGGTATAATATACATTGATTAAATTTAAGATATAGAAAATTGTGAATAATTAGAAAGCACAAAATGTAACTCAAATAATTAAGAAAGCAAATATTTACATTGCCTGTAGTCCAAGGGAAAAATGTTTATGAATAAAAGGGAAATGATGACAGTTTTATTTGGTAAGAAAAAATTTCGCTTTTGCCTATAGGGCTTCAAAAAATTAAAGAAAGAGAAAATGGGAAAGAAACGGGGAAGGGAAGGAAAGATGGGTAGGAAAGTACCCACAATGTGTATTTTTCAGAGTGGCCTTCTGACTGCACCCTTGTGTAACTGTAAATATGATGGCAAAAATTTTGAAAGTCTCTACAGTGGCAGTTTTCTGACAGACTTATGCAGTAGATGAAGCCTCTCAACACCTACTTCCTCTAAGAAAAGGCTCCAATTCAGAGAATCCTTCTACCATTGCAACAGGAAAAGAATTACACCAATTTTGGCTGTAATGATCACCTTAGTTAACCAGTAGAAGGAGAATGCCAATTAAACTGCAAAACTTTCTACTCTATGACAGTGCTAAAAAAAAAAAAAAAG
>NW_011495021.1:892591-894068 GCF_000754665.1 Bison bison bison
AAAGTTATGACCAACCTAGATAGCATATTCAAAAGCAGAGACATTACTTTGCCAACAAAGGGCCATCTAGTCAAGGCTATGGTTTTCCCTGTGGTCATGTATGGACGTGAGAGTTGGAATGTGAAGAGAGCTGAGCACCGAAGAATTGATGCTTTTGAACTGTGGTGTTGGAGAAGACTCTTGAGAGTCCCTTGGACTGCAAGGAGATCCAACCAGTCCATTCTGAAGGAGATCAGCCCTGGGATTTCTTTGGAAGGAATGATGCTAAAACTGAAACTCCAGTACTTTGGCCACCTCATGTGAAGAGTTGACTCATTGGAAAAGACTCTGATGCTGGGAGGGATTGGGGGCAGGAGGAGAAGGGAACGACAGAGGATGAGATGGCTGGATGGCATCACTGACTCGATGGACGTGAGTCTGAGTAAACTCCGGGAGTTGGTGATGGACAGGGAGGCCTGATGTGCTGCGATTCATGGGGTCACAAAGAGTCGGACACGACAGCAACTGAACTGAACTTAACTGAAGGATGGTACAAGCAGTATTTTTGTTACTTGATTTTTATTTTACCTTTTATATAAGCTACTGTCCATGGTATAAACACAGCAGATTGGTTTCTTGGGCCTCCTCTATTTCTGCATTACTAAATATTACATACTGTTCATGTTGTTCTCAAAGCAAGAATACTGAAGTGGTTTGCCATTCCCTTCTCCAGTGGACCACATTCTGTCAGATCTCTCCACCATGACCCGCCCACCTTGGGTTGCCCCATGGGCATGGCTTATTTTCATTGAGTTAGACAAGGCTGTGGTCCTAGTGTGATTAGATTGACTAGTTTTCTGTGAGTATGGTTTCAATGTGTCTGCCCTCTGATGCCCTCTTGCAACACCTACCGTCTTACTTGGGTTTCTCTTACCTTGGGCGTGGGGTATCTCTTCACGGCTGCTCCAGCAAAGCGCAGCCGCTGCTCCTTACCTTGGACGAGGGTTATCTCCTCACCGCCGCCCTTACTGACCTTCAACATGGGATAGCTCCTCTAGGCCCTCCTGTGCCCCTGCAGCCATGGCTCCTTGGACGTGGGGTTGGTCCTCCTGGCCACCGCCCCTGGCCTCGGGCTTGGGGGCATGGGGTAGCTCCTCCCGGCCATCTCCCCTAACCTCGGACATGGTGTAGCTCCTCTCAGCCGCCCCCCTGACCTCAGATGCAGGATAGCTCCTCTCAGCCGTTTCTGTGCCGTCACAGTCTGGCACTCTCGGCCACTGCCCCTGACCTCGGACGTGGGGTAACTCCTCTTGGCCGCCACCATTCGGGCATGGGGTCCTCCCGGCTTCTGCCCCTGACATCACCAGATGGTCAACACCGAAATCAGATTGATTATATTCTTTGCAGCCAAAGATGGAGAAGCTCTATACAGTCAGCAAAAACAAGACTGGGAGCTGACTGTGGCTCAGACCATGAACTCCTTATTGCCAAATTCAGA
>NW_011495021.1:894168-894721 GCF_000754665.1 Bison bison bison
ATACAGTGGAAGTGAGAAATAGATTAAAGGGACTAGATCTGATAGATAGAGTGCCTGATGAACTATGGAATGAGGTTCGTGACATTGTACAGGAGACAGGGATCATCCCCAAGAAAAAGAGGTTCGTGACATTGTACAGGAGACAGGGACCATCCCCAAGAAAAAGAAATGCAAAAAAGCAAAATGGCTGTCTAGGGAGGCCTTACAAATAGCTGTGAAAGGAAGAGAAGTGAAAAGCAAAGGAGAAAAGGAAAGATATAAGCATCTGAATGCAGGGTTCCAAAGAATAGCAAGAAGAGATAAGAAAGCCTTCTTCAGCGATCAATGCAAAGAAATAGAGGAAAACAACAGAATGGGAAAGGCTAGAGATCACTTCAAGAAAATTAGAGATACCAAGGGAACATTTCATGCAAAGATGGGCTCGATAAAGACAGAAATGGTATGGACCTAACAGAAGCAGAAGATATTAAGAAGAGATGGCGAGAATACACAGAAGAATTGTACAAAAAGATCTTCATGACCCAGATAATCACGATGGTGTGATCACTGATTT
>NW_011495021.1:894821-895205 GCF_000754665.1 Bison bison bison
AACCTCAGATATGCAGATGACACCACCCTTATGGCAGAAAGTGAAGAGGAACTAAAAAGCCTCTTGATGAAAGTGAAAGGGGAGAGTGAAAAAGTTGGCTTAAAGCTCAACATTCAGAAAATGAAGATCATGGCATCCGGTCCCATCACTTCATGGGAAATAGATGGGGAAACTGTGGCTGACTTTATTTTTTTGGGCTCCAAAATCACTACAGATGGTGACTGCAGCCATGAAATTAAAAGACGCTTACTCCTTGGAAGGAAAGTTATGACCAACCTAGATAGCATATTCAAAAGCAGAGACATTACTTTAGCCAACTAAAGGGCCATCTAGTCAAGGCTATGGTTTCCCTGTGGTCATGTATGGACGTGAGAGTTGGAATGT
>NW_011495021.1:895305-896286 GCF_000754665.1 Bison bison bison
CAAATCCTGAAAGATGATGCCGTGAAAGTGCTGCACTCAATATGCTAGCACATTTGGAAAACTCAGCCATGGCCACAGGACTGGAAAAGGTCAGTTTTCATTCCAATCCCAAAGAAAGGCAATGCCAAAGAATGCTCAAACTACTACACAGTTATACTCATCTCACACGCTAGGAAAGTAATGCTCAAAATTCTCCAAGCCAGGTTTCAGCAATACGTGAACTGTGAACTTCCAGATGTTCAAGCTGGTTTTAGAAAAGGCAGAGGAACCAGAGATAAAATTGCCAACATCGGCTGGATCATGGAAAAAGCAAGAGCTCCAGAAAACATCTATTTCTGCTTTATTTACTATGCCAAAGCCTTTGACTCTGTGGATCACAATAAACTGTGGAAAATTCTGAAAGAGATGGGAATACCAGACCACTGACCTGCCTCTTGAGAAATTTGTATGCAGGTCAGGAAGCAACAGTTAGAACTGGACATGGAACAACAGACTTGTTCCAAATAGGAAAAGGAGTATGTCAAGGCTGTATATTGTCACTCTGTTTATTTAACTTATATGCAGAGTACATCATGAGAAACGCTGGACTGGAAGAAACACAAGCTGGAATCAAGATTGCCAGGAGAAATATCAATAACCTCAGATATGCAGATGACACCACCCTTATGGCAGAAAGTGAAGAGGAACTAAAAAGCCTCTTGATGAAAGTGAAAGGGGAGAGTGAAAAAGTTGGCTTAAAGCTCAACATTCAGAAAATGAAGATCATGGCATCCGGTCCCATCACTTCATGGGAAATAGATGGGGAAACTGTGGAAGATTTTATTTTTGGGGGCTCCAAAATCACTACAGATGGTGACTGCAGCCATGAAATTAAAAGACGCTTACTCCTTGGAAGGAAAGTTATGACCAACCTAGATAGCATATTCAAAAGCAGAGACATTACTTTGCCAACAAAGGGCCATCTAGTCAAGGCTATGGTTT
>NW_011495021.1:896386-941960 GCF_000754665.1 Bison bison bison
TGAAACTCCAGTACTTTGGCCACCTCATGCGAAGAGTTGACTCACTGGAAAAGACTCTGATGCTGGGAGGGATTGGGGGTAGGAGGAGAAGGGGACGACGAAGATGAGATGGTTTGATGGCATCACTCACTCTATGGACTTGAGTCTGAGTGAACTCTGGGACTTGGTGATGGACAGGGAGGCCTGGCGTGCTGCGATTCATGGGGTCGCAAAGAGTAGGACACGACTGAGCGACTGAACTGAACTGAAATGTTACATACATCTTCCACTGTTTGTCCAGGCATACTTCTCAACACTGCAGACCATTTTGTCAAGTCTAGATTTCTGACCTGGGCTGTACTTTGCTGCCCTTTTCTGACCTACTGTCATGGTTTTGATCTGGCTGAAAAGAATCAATTTTTATACTCTCTAGAATTAATTCTTTTCAGGTTCTACCACTGCCATTTTTTTATATCCATGTCTATATTAATAATTGCTATTTGCATTGTGCTGAAGCACACTGAATATACAATTATAGGATAAAGCACTGTAATTGTCTAAATTTATGGAAGCAGAAAAGTTATCCTATTTCCATGACCAGTTCAACTATGACACATTTCACAAATGATCCGTAATTAAATGAGGATTCAAGATGAAAATATAAATAAGCATATATACTAATAACCAACATAAGATTTTTACTTAGGGGGGGTACAAAAATCCTAACATGTCATTCATCCACTCAAAAGATATTTATTTTATTATGTACCCAATACTACCCTCTAGAATGGATAATTTATTCATTCTTTCAATCAACAAAAATTTGTTTTCTCTATATCTGCTACTATCCTATAATAAGGAAGGCATTGACTCAAAGAGTTTATAATCTAGTGAAATAGATACATAGGTCCTCAGATAGTTGCATATGAAAAACCAAAATGATCAGAGATTTATGTGAAAAAATTATAGAGGAAGGTTAAGTAATTGTGCCTATAGAAGTCAGAAAAAAAATCCCTCCTGGATACAGTGCACTAACAAGGAAGGATAAAATATATAATGGCAAAGAGGATAAAAACACTCTTGGTAGAGACAATGGCAAATTCAAAGACATAAATGCATGCCATCGAAAGAATAACTTCTTCATGACCATTACCTAGGGGAAAAAAATGCTGAGACATAGGAAATGAGGCTGAAAAGAAAGAGATGAGTCAGATAATAAAAGTACTTAAATTCTTGTTAAAAAGACCTTGATTTAAACCTGTAAGCAAGTAAGCAAGGGGCAATCATTAAATGATTGTTAGTAGATCAAAATAGCATTTTAGAATAGAATTTCTAACTACTGCTTGGCTGATAGGCTAAAGTGGAGGATGCTATGACAGTGGCAATTAGACTAGGGGATCAGAAGGCAGAATAATTGAGACATATCTACAAGGTACATTTAAGTCTTAAATGAAACAGTAGAAAATGGAAAACAAGGGGAGAGATCAGAATTGCATATTGAATATCACACAATGCAATATACTAGAAACCAGTACCAAAATAATGAACAGAATACAGACATTTCTGGAATTATTCCACATCCATACATAAACATGCAATTTTCCAAATTTTAAAGACACAAAGAAAATTTCAAATATTTTCAAAATGGAAGCTTTCTCTAAAGCTTATCCTATTAGCTATTCAAATTCTTAGAATATTTCCTGTTGCCCAGTGAAATTCAGACTTTGAGTGTTTAGGATTCCCTAGGTCAGCTTTTATTTTACTCTTTCTGCTACTCCTCACAACTCTTACAGCAGCCAAAGTGGATTTCATCACCACTATCTAAAATCACCATGGATGGTCCTACTTCTCATCCACCTGCAATTACTGAATTTCTACAATTTTTTTCTGAACTATCTTAGTTTTGGTTTTTTCTCAGTCCTATACTATGATCAGTGCATGTTCCTTACCCTTCTCAGTGTTCTCATACTAGTTTGTTTATTCTCTAGTAAGATTTTTAATATCTTTAAGTTATATGCACAGTTCTTTATGTGTTTGCCTGAACCCTCTATGCTTAGATTAAAATATACCTGAATACATGGTTTATATAATTTGCTATTTTAGCCATTTCAATTCCCTAGCACAAGTCTTTGTCTAAAATAGTTTTCAGAAAATAATAACAGTGTGGGAGAGAAAGAGAAAAAAGAAGAGATAGAAGAAGGAAAAAATACTAATTTTAAAATCATTCAAATGGGAAAAATTGAAACAAGAAATGTGTGTTGGCTTGAAGCTTTCATTGTTTTGATTCTTAAGACCTTATTAGGCCAGTGTTTTCTGGCATGTAAAATCCCATATATTATGTGATTGTGGTTAAGTAGGGTAAATGAAATTCAAGGTGAGTTACATAAGACAATCACCTTGGAAACAGAAACAGAAAACCATATGCGTCTTATGAAGAGACCATTTATAACAGATTCCATGAGAGCTCAATTTTAAAATACCATGTTTCTGTTATGATGAAACGCTATAGCACCCCCTTTGATGAATGAACACAGAAGCACATTCTCATACAAGAACAAGAAAGCCCTAGGGGTCCATCAAGTCAAACTGATGCACCATTCAGACACTGTTTTCTTTATTCCCATGATATCCATCTTCTGCATTCTTGAACAGCACTAGTAACAGAAGCTCATTTTGCTAAGACACGTCTCTGGATAGTCTAGCTGAAGCTGTTTCTCCTTTTCTTCTCTCTTTCTCTCCCCTTTCACCTTGCCTCTTCCTATCCTTCTCTCTCACAGCTATTACTTAAGTATTACAGTATGTAATTGATTTTTTTTTCAGTTAGCAATATCCAATTTCTCATCAGTTCCTCATGTGAACCTCAATACTGAAACCTCATTTCTCAGCTTGATATGAATCAATTGTATTTGTCCAAGATCATTTAAAAACAAATGCTTTCCAGTTCTAAGTCACTAAAGCGTTAAGTTGTGCTTAGAATTTAATCACTTTGTAACTGTGGGACATTTTAACAAATGAAAAGTATAACATACACTTTGAGAAATAACATAAGACTGTTTGCTTTTCTGATCTTTTCTCTGGTACATCAAGTTATAAAAAGCTGTACCTTTGCTCAATAGAAGATACAATTGTATGATTTTCCTTTCTAAAGGTGATATAAACACATTTTGAAAAATCAGGATTCTCATTTATTAAAACTGGCACTAAGGGTGGAATTTTAAATTTAGTATATAAAACAATATATATTAATTATAGTTTCATAAATATATAAAAATCACAATGCTCATGAGAATGATGAAAGCCAAATTCATTTACTACCTGTGGGAGGAAAAATACAAATCATATTTTAACTCTTAAAAATGAGACAGGTATCTAAAACAAATACAGCCAAGTATAAAAATTTGACAAAACTATTATGTATTAAAACACCTCCTATCTACTGAAGTGTTACTAATACCATTAATTGCATTATGTCTATCATTAGAACAACCTATAAAAAAAGTGAAGGGGGCATGGCAACCCACTCCAGTATTCTGGCCTGGAGAATCCCATGGACAGAGGAGCCTGGTGGGCTACAGTTCACGGGGTCGCAAGGAGCCAAACAAGACTGAAGTGACTTAGCATGCATGCACGCATAAGAAAAGTACTGTGTTCTTTCCATTTTATAGAATAAAAACAGAGGCAGGAGAATTACATAGGCTGCCTAAAAATTACACAGTAAATAAAGGTTGAACTGGGTTTAAAACCCATTTTGTCTCTTGAGGCCTTGTTCTTAATCACTGCATTATGAAACTTGTTTTTTATTTTTCCTCTTTTACTTCTTTGTATACTTGATGTAGTTCATACTTTTTTAATGAACATGAAAATAGAAAAATCAGTACATAAATGTTAGCTAATTGAAAAATACATTTTTAAATATTTACATGGAAGCTTTGGCACTTGATGTTATGGTTTGTGAATACAAAGATTAGTAATGGCCATTTGTCATGACCCTCATACTCATGACACAGGTACTATTTCACAGAAGCACAAGTTTAAGAGACATGAAAACTAAGATTTTGAGTATTTTCATAAGAAAATCTGAATTATGATTGTTTAACATACTGATTCAGCCATCCTTTGGACCCAGAGACTTAGATTATTTTTTTCACCGTAGGCATCTCTTTTTAGAACAATAGTATGAGATTTTCTCAAAAGTCAAAGTAGGAGTGACGAATTGAGATTTAGATGTCCCAAATCCATAAAGAATCAGAAGACCGGATATTCTGATGTATCTTGGTGATGACTAAACAAAAAATTGTTCAAGTAGATTTCTTTTTATGGTGTGTGATTGATTTAAATACTTAGAGCAAGTTACAGACTCAATGGTTGACTACTTCCTATTCTCAGTTCTCCTGTTGTTCCTCTACAAAGTTTTCTTTACTCTTTATCCCACCAATTACAGCCACTTCAGTACTTTAAATGACCAGCCTGTTTCCTTTGTTCAGCATGATCGCTATTCTCCTATTTGGACTTTCCATCTCTGTGCTGACATCCAGAAAGTGCATCCAGAAAACCAACTATTCTGGGGTTTATCCCTTTTGTTTCCTTTATCTTAGATATATTTGCAATTTTTGTTCAAAATTTGAAAACAATTATTTAACATTAACTCCAATTTTTAGATTATTTATGGTGGCAGCCACTACAACTAGCAATTCAATTATTTTTAGAAGTTGCTAATATAGATTTGAAATACTTAGAAAAGATGCATCCTTAGTGTGTATCCATTATGTACATATGTGTATGCAACATTTATTAAATTAAATTTTAAGAGATAATTAATATTTCACAATTTCACAACCACTATCTAACCTTAGGCACATAATATTTCTACTAATCTTATTTTTTTTCTTTCTTTTCCTTTGCCTAAAGTAGAAAGCACTTGCTCAAGACCACACAGACAGGAATGGAACCTAAGTCTTTGCATGCTAATTTCTGTGTTCTTTCCACAACGGACAAACAATATAAAAAACGGGCCCAAGGTATTAGGGAACATCTTCCTGTCCACTCAAAGCTTCAAGCCTT
This sequence comes from Bison bison bison, assembly GCF_000754665.1. Lineage (NCBI taxonomy): Eukaryota > Metazoa > Chordata > Mammalia > Artiodactyla > Bovidae > Bison > Bison bison. The sequence goes on from NW_011495021.1 coordinate 901,427, forward strand.
AATGTACACACTCATATTCCATCATCAGGCTTTAATTATGACAGGCTAAGCTGCAGAAGCCATCTGGAAAGAAGAAATTTCCCCACCCATTGCTTCTTCCCACTGACTTTAATATGACCTGTGAATACTGTTAACAAATAACAGCTGTCTTGAATCCATATAGCATTTAATTGCCATTTGTTTGCCTTAGCTTCTTGCAACTATTTCAGGAGGGAAAGAGGTCTGAATTCATCACTGAGGATCCTGACATACTGAACAACAAAAATTAATTGTATTTACTTTATTTTGATCTCTTCAATGCCACTTATATTGCTTTACTTACACAGAGTTAGAAATAGCCAAAACAATAATAATAACTGAAGCTTAAGAAATATTTTAGGGATGACATATTATTAAAATATACTATCTTTGTGAATAAGAGCCATATACCAGAATCACTGAAAAATCAACCATTTGTTTTCTTATAGAGTTTTATATACTAGATTAGGAAAAGAAATTTTTGTCCTCTTAGTGTTTACTTCTCATGCTTTTCAAACTGCTTATAACAGTTTCTTTGTTTGTAAAATGAGTGGGTTGGACCCTTGAAGTCCTTCTGGTTCTTCCTAATTTGTAATTCCATAGGGAGATGTATTTCTATTGAAGGCAGGGTGCAGGCATCAGTGCACCTCTCACCTGCCCTTTGCTCTTTTGTCAGTGAACACAAACAGAATCTGGATTCACTTGGGAAAATCTGAATTGAAGTTTCTTCTTCTTAGTTAGCTACACTTTTGCTCTTAGGAAAGTTATTAAATCTATATGAGAAAACTATGAAGGAGATTTTATATATGTACTACTCATTGGGAAAATCAAATATCTACTACAAAATAAGTTTAAAGACAAAGCGAATGCATGAGAGAACTCTGCAAATTGTGAAATATTTTACAAATGCAAGGAAATTAATATAATAATAATAAAGTGCAAAAACAGAGAGGGGGATACAAAAGAAATAGCTTCAGCTAGACTACCCAGAGACATGTCTGAGCAAAAGGAGGTTCTGCTACTAGTGCTGTTCAAGAATGCAGGAGATAGAATCATGTTCAGTTCAGTTCAGTCGTTCAGTCGTGTCCGACTCTTTGCGACACCATGGACTGCAGCACGCCATGCCTCCCTGTCCATCACCAAGTCCCAAAGTTTACTCAAACTTATGTCCATTGAGTTGGTGATGCCATCCAACCATCTCATCCTCTGTCGTCCCCTTCTCCTCCCACCTTCAATCTTTCCCAGCATCAGGGTAATTTCAAATGAGTCAGTTCTTCACATCAGGTGGCCAAAGGATTGGCGTTTCGGCTTCAGCATCAGTCCTTCCAATGAATATTCAGGACTGATTTCCTTTAGGATGGACTGGTTGGATCTCCTTGCAGTCTGAGGGACTCTCAAGAGTCTTCTCCAACACCACAGTTTAAAAGCATCAATTCTTTGGCATTCAGCTTTCTTTATAGTACAACTTTCACATCCACACGTGACTACAGGAAAAACCATAGCTTTGACTAGATGGACCTTTGTTGGCAAAGTAATATCTCTGCTTTTTAATATGTTGTCTAGGTTGGTCATAACTTTACTTCTAAGGAGCAAGCATCTTTTAATTTCATGGCTGCAGTCACCATCTGCAGGGATTTTGGAGTCCAAAAAAATACAGTCTGTCACTGTTTCCCCATCTATTTTCCATGAAGTGATGGGAACAGATGCCATGACCTTAGTGTTCTGAATGTTGAGCTTTAAGCCAACTTTTTCACTCTCCTCTTTCATTTTCATCAAGAGGCTTTTTAGTTCCTCTTCACTTTCTGCCATAAGGGTGGTGTCATCTGCATATCTGAGGTTATTGATATTTCTTCCAGCAATCTTGATTCCAGCTTGTGCTTCATCCAGCCCAGCATTTCTCACGATGTACTCTGCATATAAGTAAGCATGGTGACAATATACAGCCTTGATGTACTCCTTTCCCTATTTGGAACCAGTCTGTCATTCCATGCCCAATTCTAACGGTTGCTTCCTGACCTGCATACAGATTTCTCAAGAGGCAAGTTAGGTGTTCTGGTATTGCTATCTCTTTAAGGATTTTCCACAGTTTGCAATGGCATAGTTGTAACGCAGCCCAGTCCCCATCACTTAAATACAGGACAGAGGTAGAAAAGAGGCATGCTGCAGGCATCATTATTATTATTATTCAGTTAGGAAGGGTCATTCCAAAACTTTTTAAGCGATCGGTCTTTTTGTAACAGCTCTTACTCCACAGATTGGGAAGCCACATGGGCATTGTGCCTGTCTCTAGATACATGTTGTCAACACTTCAATTCAGATAAGGAAAACAGCCACACTTTTCTTCCATAGATGCACTGAATCCACTATATTCCAATCAACATTTATTATCCTTCATTAATTTGTTGGAGAAGTATATGGCAACCCACTCCAGTGTTCATGCCTGGAGAATTTCACAGACAAAGGAGCCTGGTGGGCTACAGTCCATGAAGCCGCAAAGAATTGGACATGACGGAGGGACTTTCACTTCCATCAGTTGTTCCCCTCTCTGACAAGTGGATCATAATGATGTTTCAGACCTCCAGTGATTAAAACCAATTCAAAGTTTCTAGTGCTCCAATTAAGGTATATTTCCATTTTTGCACTATAAAAATAATTCTGAAATATGGTCATTAGACCCATTGGGAAAAGCACAGAGAAAAGTTAACAGTACATACTTGTAGCAATACATCACATCCATTTTTAAGGTGATTAGGTTCACCTGGATTGATTATATTCTTTGCAGATTGATATTATTCTTTGCAGCCAAAGACGGAGAAGCTCTAAACAGTCAGTAAAAACAAGACCTGGAGCTGACTCTGACTCAGATCATGAGGTTCATATTGCAAAATTCAGGCTCAAATGGAAGAAAGTGGAGAAAAAGAAATTGTAGGTCTTTGGTACATACTTGTAATGATATTTCACATCCATTTTCAAAGTGTTAGGCTCACCTTCATTCGAGAGATTCTGAGTCTTCATTCTTGCAAATGTCTGTAAAATTGCTAGGTTCTTGAAACTGTACTATCTCGGTTTTTATGATAGAAGTAAAGCCTGGAATTAGTTGTGTTTTTTGGTTTTTAAAAATATAGATCAACATTTTAGAGGGGCTTCCCAGGTGGTTCATGGTAAAGAATCCACCTGCCAATACAAGAGATGCAGGAAATTCGGGTTTGATCCCTGGGTGGGAAGATCCCCTGGAAGAGGAAATGGCAACTCCCTCCAGTATTCTTGCCTGGAAAATCCCGTGGGCAGGGGAATGTGGTGGGCCACAGTCCATGGCACCATAAAGAGTCAGACATGACTTAGCCACTAAGTAAACACACACACACAGTATTTCAGAAGGCTGTTCATCTATTTCAGTCCTAGAAACTGAACAATTAGCCAGTACTAACGGAAATATCATTCTTAAATTCTGGTAGCCATCCAATCCATTCTGTCCTTTGGAATAACCATTCCTACCATGACTCTTCTCAGTTAAATACCACAATTTCTTAGGCTTTGCCATTTCTACCATTTCTGTTGAAATCAGATAATATATTTTTTTAGCTTGACCTTGAATTTTCACCATCAAATTTCAAGCAATAAAAACATTTCCAAGATTTTTTAATTCACTGGTGAATGGAATGCCCTTTGGACCTGCTGTGGATCACAGTGAATGTCACACATGATAAATTCATTCTAATGCTCCTATGATCATAGGCTTCAGGAGACTCTTTTGTTAATCTAAAGTGCTATATAGAAGCAAATTCAGGGAGCTAAACCTCACTGAAAATGGGTTACAGTTTCAATCAGTCAACTGAGCAAAATATTAGAACTGCTGCTCACGATAACATATTAATCCAAGAATCTCTGGATAGTATGATAATATTAATAAATTTGACACAAATTCCATGTTTTACTCTCTTTGTTCTAATAGCCTTAGAAAAAATTTCCTGTACGTATTCTTCAAGTTCCTACCAAAATAAAAATTGGGCATTTTTTTGCTTACAGAATTAGTGCCATTATACTGTGTATAATCTACATCTTCCTAGGTTTACACCTTGAAATAAAATCTTGCAATGCTGTGAATTCAAGTTACATTGTTTTTGCTTATCCACAGAATCAAGTTTGGAGCCTTATTTCTATCTTCAGCAGCCTTGCAGCAATTAGAGGAAAAATAATTTTAGGGCAATTCTAGAAGCTCTCTGGTTGTCTGACAATGACTTGAGCTGATTAAAATAGTCAGCTTGATATTTTACTTCCATAGTCTCCCAGGTTGAGTCAAAGGCAATTGCCTAACCCTCCAGTTAGTCATCTTTTACTCGATTACAATCAAGTGCAGCAGACTCTCGGTCTCCCCAGATTTTCTCTTCATTAGGAACTTAATACAAGACAACCACAGAAATTTATTTGCATAACTATTTTTCCACTGCATGATTTTGACCACCAGCCTCCAATTTTCCACTAGCAGTAAGATCATCACTACATTTAAATCCAATTAGATCAAATCACAATTCCTAGATGCCTATCTTTTGCGTGGATATGTTTCTTTGTTTCATTTCTTATACCAAGAACTCTATTGATCAATGTTCAGTCAGGAGAAAATAATAATAGCAAATCCAGTAGACAGTGATGATTTAAGTAATAAAATTTTTTACAAAGCTTTTGGTAGCAGGGGAAGACCAAATGATATAAATGGTGCTGGAAAAGCAAAAGGAGAAAAGCTTATCAAGTCTGAGGCTGAGTTGCTGGAGAGCTGTTATTTCCTCTCCTTTTCTTAGAAAAACATAAGAGCTTGGAACTAGGTAGTGTTAAATTAGTTTTCCATCCTCCAGGCCCAGTGATAAAGAGTATAAATGGATAATCATTTATACATGAGACAAGACACACTATCCAGCATATAGAAGTAATTCTTAGCTTAAATTTCATCAAAATCTCACCCTTTTTTCTCATATATATCTAAATAGACTCTCTAATGTCAGATTCATAGACTACTATCTGCATACCAGTACTACATAGGTATATTTAAGGCCCAAAATGTTTAGTAGCTCTGGGTTAAAAAGAGAATTATGTGTGATTGCAGTTAGTATTTGTGGTAAAAGAGTACTGATGGAGGCACTCCATTTTTCAAGATTTTGCAGCCCTCTGTAGAAAAGTTAAGACCTTGCTAAGGAAATGAATGATTATCTTAAAATATACCTATCTTTAGTTTACAGATGTATTCTCAACAACAGCTGCTGTCCACACTGACTAATCTTGAGCCAAAGTCTAGGTCATGAGATTTTAACCAGCGTCTCAATAAGTGATGTGAATTGATAAGAAACATCAGAATGGATGCTCCAAGATCAGTTTGCTTGAGATAGTTTCTTGCTTTTTTAAAAATTTCCTTCAGTATTTACATAGGACTAAAGGAATAGTCATATACTACAGCAAGGCCTTTGACTGTGTGGATCACAACAAATTGTGGAAGATTCTTATAGAGATGAGAGTACCAGATCACCTTACCACCTGTCTCCTGAGAAAGTTGTATGTTAGTCAAGAAGCAACAGTTTGAATTGGACCTTGAACAACTGACTGGTTCAAAACTGGGAGAGGAATACAACAGGGCTGTATGTTGTCACCCTGCTTATTTAACTTCTATGCAGCGTACACCATGAGAAAGACTGGGCTGGATGTCTCACCAGCTGGAATCAAGATTGCCGGGAGAAACAGCAACAGCCTCAGACATGCAGATGATACAACTCTAATGGCAGAAAATGAAGAACTAAATAGCCTCTTGATAACGGTGAAAGAGCAGAGTGAAAAAGCTGGCTTAAAACTCAACATTCAAAAAAACTGAGATCATGCATCTGATCCCATCACTTAATGATAAACAGAAGCAGAAAAAGTGAAATCAGTGACTTCTTTTATTTTCCTGGGTTCCTAAATCACTGCAATCCAATCACCCTTGAACAGTGAGGAGATCAGACCAGTCAATCTCAAGGGAAATCAACACTGAATACTCATTGAAAGGACTGATGTGGAAGCTCCAGTATTTTGGTCACCTGATATGAACAGCCGACTCATTGGAAAAGTCCCTGATGCTGGGAAAGATTGAGGGCAGGAGGAGAAGAGGGCATCAGAGGATGAGATGGCTGAATGGCATCACTGATGCAATGGACATGAAATTGGGAAGACTTCAGGAGATGGTGAAGGACAGGGAGGCCTGACCTGCTGCAGTCCATGAGGTTGTAAAGAGTCAGACACGATGAAGCAACTGAAAAACAACAGCAAAGTCACTGCAGGCAGTGACTGCAACCATTAAATTAAAACATGCTTGCTCCTTGGAAGAAAAGCTATGACAAACCTAGACAGTAAATTAAAAAGCAGAGACATCACTTTGTGACAAAAGTCTGCATAGTCATAGCTATGGTTTTTCCTGTAATCATGTATGGATGTTTGGCCTGAGGCCAAACTATGGTAAGGGTAATGGCAGTTAAGGCGACCTCCTCCAAAAGGACTTATGCCAAGATGGCATCTGATCCCATTACTTCATGTGACTGCAACCATGAAATTAAGACACTTGCTCCTTGGAAGAAAAGCTATGACAAATCTGCTGTGTTCAGTCTTGGTCATGTCCAACTCTTTGCGATTCCATGAACTCCTATAGCCCATAGGAGCTCCTATAGTCCATGGACTCCATAGCCTGCCAGGTTCCTCTGTCCGTGGGATTTTCCAGGCAAGAATACTAAAGTGGGTTGCCATTTCCTTCTCCAGGAGACCTTCCCGACCTAGGGACCGAACCCGCATCTCCTACATTGGCTGGCAGATTCTTTACCCCTGAGCCACCTGGAGCCCTGCTTTAGGTTACTCACTTTTAGTGCTGCTACCAGAAAAGCTGCACTACCAGAAAATTCTGTTTTGCATCTCCTTGCTTCTGCCATTGTTCCCTGTTGTTGAATAATCTAAAAACAACATCTACTAATTGAGAAGTATTCATTTCAAATACATCATCTAATTTCTATAATTTTTTAATCTCTGGAGCACTTTGCCTGAAGAAGGTCATATTTATCATGTTTACATTCTCAGGAGCCTCGGGGTCTGTATCTGTATAGCACCTATAAACTTGATAAATCCTTTCTAGAAACTCTGATGGATCCTTAGTTGGTTTTATCTCCTGAATTTAACTTAAGCTCTTTTGTCTAGGTGTCCCACTGGGTTTTCTCTCAGACTTCTGTACCATAAGGTGGTAGCCCTGACACCTTTTTCTCCTGATACAATAGCCATAAATGCTTCTACATATGGTATCTCATCTTTTTTCCCTGCTCTTTTACAAAACACTTCTAACTGTGAGATTGCATAATAGTTGAGTGAGTCGTTCAGAGGTCATTGCTCTTCTGATCCTAGTATATATTGGGTCCAGACCCTATTACAATAGCATAGTCATAGGCTCACAATTATACTTTGCCCATTTATCCATTATATACCCCCCCAAAGGGCTCTCCTTCAAGATAGACGGAGTAATTCCCATTTACAGATGGAATATTTCCCATTTTTAAAAGTATGACAACACAACACAAAAGATGCATACAAATTCCAATATAAAAAATCCCACAAAATATTACAGCGTCAATACACCAATAAATTGGTTCCTAACTCCCAAAACTTACCCTACAAACCAAAGAACTAATTCCAATCAGGGTAGGCTGACCCCACAAGAACTAGTTCCGCAATAACTGGTTCCAACTGAACTGGTTCCCAACTCAGGTTAATAAAATTACCTTATAAAACAAACGAACTAACTCCATCTAGGGTAGGCTTACCCCCACAGGAACTAGTTCACCAATGAACCAGTTCAAGCTCAGACATAGTACAAATCCAGACAGTGTATTAAAAAGCAGAAACATTACTTTGTCAACAAAGGTCCATGTAGTCAAAGCTATGGTTTTTCCAGTAGTCATGTATGGATGTGAGAGTTGGACCATAAACAAGACTGAGAGCCAAAGAATTGATACTTCAAACTATGGTGCTGGATAAGACTCTTGAGAGTCCCTTGGACAGCAAGGAGGTCAAGCCCATCAATCTTAAAGGAAAACAACCTTAAATCTTCATTGGAAGGACTGATACTGAAACTCCAATACTTTGGCCACCTGATGCAAAGAGCCAACTCATTGGAAGAGACCCTGATGCTGGGAAAGATTGAAGACAAGAGGATAAGGGGGCAGATGAGATGGTTAGATAGTGTCACTGACTCAATGGACATGAATTTGAGCAAACACCAGGAGATAATGGAGGACAGAAGAGCCTGGCATGCTACAGACCATGAGGTTGCAAAGAGTTGGACACAACTTAGCAACTGAGCAACATAAGGAATATTATTTTTCTCTGTTAGAACATGAGATTCTGTAACTGAAGGGGGGGAAAAGATGATGGAAAAAGATTGTCATATTGAAAAGTAATCAGGACCTAGGTAATTAAAACTCTGATAAGCAGATTTTGGAAGGATGTAATGCTACTTCTCATTGGAATTTCCTCTGAGTCTCTAGATTTCAAATATTTCTATGGATATCCCTTCAAAGCTGAGAAAAACAAAAGTTTCTATAAAAAGATCATCAACTTTTTGAAGGGAGACTTCAACCAGTGTAGTTTAAGTCCACAAATCATGGCTTTTGGAAAACTGGCATGAACTGACCATTATCCCAAAGAAGCAGAAACCAAGAAGATTTTAGAGTTTGTTTCTTTGGATTGTTGGTGCTGTTGCTATTGTTGTATTATATGTGCTCTGTGTATCCTCTTTATTCCAAATAACTTTGAGCCTTACCTGTGGTCTATGATTGACTAAAACAAGAAGGGCATGTACTAGTTATTGGCCCTGGGTACATTATTTTTCCCTGATGGACTAGAATTGGAGCTTAGATAATACATTTATATATTGCATTTCTTTCTTGCATTCTAAATTTATTGAGTTTAGGGATATTTTTGTGAATCTGGTTATTCTTGAAATTCTGGAAAAGTGGAACACATAAGAAATGGGAATAAATAAATCAAATTTGGATGTACTGAAATGGCCACACCCATTCCAGTGAAAATGGCCCTTGTTGCAAATGGTGTAGAAGGAATTCACACCACTCAGATATCTGAGTGAAAATCTGTCTAGATGAATGAAATAAGACAGAAAGAAAAAGAGAGTGAATTTTAGTTAGTTTGGAACTTTATCCAAAGAAGAGAAGCTTCTTTTTGAGAACTTTACTATCTTTATGTGATATTTGGGATTTTTTCTTCATTTTTTTTCTATTGAGCTTGGAGTCATAAAAAGAGGTGATTATAGGCTATTGGGGGCTTCTCTGGTGGCTCGGCAGTAAAAGAATCTGCCTGCAATGCAGGAAATGCAGGTTTGATCCCCTGGAGAAGGACATGGCAACCCACTTCAGTATTCTTGCCTAAATAATCCCATGGACAGAGGAGAATGATGGGCTACAGTTTATAAGGTCACAAAGAGTCAGACACGATTGAAGCAACTGAGCATGTACACACGCATATAGCCTATAGGGATGGAAATTATAATAATACATAAGTGCTTAGAAATGGAAATTATTGGCACTAATTTAGCTAAATTAATGTAATAATCTGTTTCCCATTCACTATCATTCATTAGATTTTGCTCGTTTAGAAAATATCAAGAAGGGTGATTGGCAAAGCAGGATTCAGAGATCTACTTAAATATTATCAAAGCCCATCAAAGCACATATCAAGCAGCTAACAGTAACGGATGCTGTTAAAAATTCAAAGAGGATGATAACTGAAAGCAAGTTTTCTGTGCTTTGAAACAGCTTTGTGCAACATTTCTTTTCTCCACACATCATGTATAAGCAATATGATATCCTTATGATTTACAAAAAGCTAACTTGTTTCAAGCAAAAAGCATCTTAAACTTTCATAAATAGATTTCACTAGAGAAGTGACAGTAAAAGCCAAAATCAAGTTGTTTATGATTTGTGAGGAAGCAAGACAAGTAACTATAGACTATCAAGAGGCTTAAATAAAAGTTTACACACAGAATCATTTTTTAAAAAATCATAGACAGGGTCTTCCCTGATATTCCAGTGTTTAATAAGACTCTACACTTACAATACAGGTAGTTCTGGTTGACCCCTGGTCAGGGAACTAAGATCCCACATGCCTCACAGTGAGGCCAAAAAAATAAATAAATAAAATTATAGAATAAACAAAAAATATTTTTATAGGATGAGACTCTTAAAAACAGGTTTAATTTTAAAAGAGAGAACTGGAGAGTGAGAAGTTGAAGATCCTGATAAGAAGAAACCTGGCCTAATGAATTCAAAAGAAAATAGGATTAGAGAAGTTAACTAAAAGGTGAATCAAAATCAAAAGATTAGCCATTTTCTTTAAGTCTGATAAAGAGATGAAGGAAAAGGACACAGGGGAATGTTTAAGGAGAGAAGAGACATTTCTCTTACGTGCTTAGCATGTAAGAGAAGTTTAACTTGTAGACATATGACCAGGTATTATGAATCAAACATCCTTCTCAAATTAGCATATTATTCTACCTTTATTAGAGGAAATCTGGGGATAGAAAAAGCTGGGGTCATCTCTATCATTCTAAAAAGTTTTGAGAAGAAAAACATCATACTTAGTATAGCTTCTGCTTGGACTCTGTACCTACACAGGAAAGATTAAACAAGGAAAAGATATCCTGAGCCAGGGTTTTCACATTATTTTTCAGATTAATTAAATCCCAATATCCCTTGTTGTAATAGAATCAAATTGATTAAAGATGGCAATAAAGTAGAATCGAGTTCATCTTCTTGATTAGGATGCGGTGCCCATAAACAAGGGCACTGCATCACTCTCAACAGTCATGTTTTTCAAGTTTTCTGTGCTTTGAAACAGCTTTGTGCAAAATTTCTTTTCTCCACACATCATGTATAAGCAATATGATATTATGATTTACAAAAAGCTAACTTGTTTCAAGCAAAAGATGCATTTACAGGAACTCAGAGACTTACAGAATAATAATTTATTTCTGTATAATATTATTAATTATGCTACTGCTGCTGCTGCTAAGTTGCTTCAGTCGTGTACAACTCTGTGGGACCCTATAGACAGCAGCCCACCAGGCTCCCCGTCCCTGGGTCTCTAGGTAAGAACACTGGAGTGGGCTGCCATTTCCTTCTCCAATGCATGAAAGTGAAAAGTGAAAGTGAAGTCACTCAGTCGTGTCCGACTTAATAAAAGGTACTAATTTAGTTTCATTATTATGAGATAGGCACTATTCTCATTAGTTCGCAGATGAGAAACTGGAATGCGAAGGTTAAAAGTGACTTGTGTTTTAAGCTTATGCACTTCATAAAATGTGACTGGGAACTTGAATCTGTTCTTGTGATTCCAAGGTTGGTATTAATTCTACTGCAGTATATGTTTGTAACCACAAGACAGGAAAAATAATTGATCCTCTAATCTCAACCTCTGATCCAATTTCCATGGTGATAATAAAACTAAATAAGAATACTTCTTCCTCCAACTGAGAACTTTAAAAACTGTGCTTGCTCTTTCAGAAGTCAGAAGCAATCAACTAAGATTTGAGGGATGGATCCAATTAGTCTCCTGGTTTGATTAAAATCATATGTGATAATATTCCGCCTCACATCATTTTGAATTTTAGCTATCATTATTCACTTGATTTTAAATCATAAATTAAAATGCTATCTAAATATATTAACACACTTTATTTCTTTCGAGTATAGAAAACCATTCTTTAATTGCACACAAAATTGTCATGATTTTATCTTGAAAGAAGAGAAATTCATTGCGCCCAGAATTAATCTTTAGGTGGGATTTATTGCTTTTATTTGGGATAGATAATTCATAAATATTTTTCTTAAAGGCTTAGGAAAAGAACAATGGAAATCACTCATAAAATACTAGGAAATGTACAAACACAGTACAATTTCTATCTGACAATGACATACTAAGAAAGTGAATTTCTCTCTCCTTTTTTTTTTTCATTTTGTCTCAAGAATAGCAATTGATATGATGTGCACCCATTAGCCAAAACTCTTTACTCAACTGGGAACTGATGCTGTAGACATTTGTTCTTATAAACCACTTTGAAATATTCCATTTTATAGCTTAAAGTGTGAAAAACAATATCATTACAACTAATATTATAAATGTCAGTTTAGCAATACTTTATGTATGAAACACTATAGTTCCTGGGATTAAAGCTCTTTGAAATGGAAGCCTTGAAAACCTAAAATCATAAGGTATATCTCACTTTGGAATTGTAGGCAGTTAGAGTAGGGGAAAGGGGTTCAAAATGGCAGTCATAGGAAGTGGTGGCTAAGAGATCACACACGCAGCAGGTGAACAAAGAAAGGGAGAAAAAACCAAGGAAAAGAAAAACAATGCACCTGTGTGAAGGTGACATTGACACATGACAGCAAATGTGCCCAACAAACCACCTTCCATGACTGGTCTCTGGCATATGCCCTAATTGCATACAGCAAAACCAATCAGCCACCAGGGACTGTCCAGGAAAGGGAACAAAGGATTAAAAAGATTAAAAGTTCCATTCAGTTCCGTCACTCAGTCCTGTCCGACTCTTTGCGACTCCAGGAACCGCAGCACACCAGGCCTCCCTGTCCATCACCAAATCCCGGAGTCCACCCAAACTCATGTCCATTGAGTCGGTGATGCCATCCAATCATTTCATCTTCTGTTGTCCTCTTCTCCTCCTGCCCACAATTCCTCCTAGCATCAGGGTCTTTTCCAATGAGTCAGTTCTTTGCATCAGGCGGCCAAAATACTGGAGTTTAAGCTTCAACATCAGTCCTTCCAATGAACACCCAGGACTGATCTCCTTTAGGATGGACTAGTTGGATCTCCTTGCAGTCCAAGGGACTCTCAAGAGTCTTCTTCAACACCACAGTTCAAAAGCATCAATTTTTTGGTGCTCAGCCTTCTTTAGGGGTCCAACTCTCACAATTGTACATGGCTACTGGAAAAACCATACCTTTGACTAGATGGACCTTTGTCGGCAAAGTGATGTCTCTGCTTTTAAATATGCTGTCTAGGTTTGTCATAGCTTTTCTTCCAAGAGCAAGCGTCTTTTAATTTCATGTCTGCAGTCACCATCTGCAGTGATTTTGGAGATGAAGAAAATGAAATATGTTACTGCTTCCAATGTTTCCCCTTCTTTTTGCCATCAGGTGACGGAATCAGATGCCATGATCTTAGTTTTTTAAATGCTAAGTTTTAAGCCAATTTTTTTACTCCTCTTTCACCTTTATCAGGAGGCTCTTCAGTTCCTCTTCACTTTCTGCCATTAGAGTAGTATCATCTGCATATGTGAGGTTGTTGATATTTCTCCCAGAAATTTGATTCCAGCTGGTGATACATCCAGTCTAGCATTTCACATGATGTACTTTGCATGTAAGTTAAGTAAATAAGGAAACAATATACAGCCTTGACATACTCCTTTCCCAATTAGAACCAGTCAGTTGTCCCATGAAAGGTTCTAACTATTGTTTCTTGACCTGCATACAGCTTTCTCTGGAGACAGGTAAGGTGGTCAGGTATTTCAATCTCTTTAGAATTTTCCACAGTTTGTTGTGATCCACACAGTCAAAGGTTTTAGCATAGTCTTTAAAGCCAAAGAAGATGCTTTTTCTGGAATTTTCTTACATTGGATTGGCTAAAAAGCTCATTTTTTTACAAACACATTTTGGGCAACCCATTACAAATGTAAGGTCATAATAAAATAGGATTCTTTCATGAAGATTTTTACAAGTTTAAAGTTAAATAATTTAGCAACTTAAACAAGAAAAGTCATAACAGGAGGCCAATTACAATAGTTCAATTTTTAAACAAGAATTTTTTATATAATCATTTATTATTCCTAACTGATACCTCTTACCATCAAACTGCAGAATTGTCATCATTTAAAATAAACAAAAATGTCATGTCCATGCAAATTAGTTTTCTATCACAGAATTTATCGAAGCTCAGACAGAATTGATGAGTGTCACTTCATTGATGGGGAACTAAAGGTAGTAATAAAGATTTTCTAGGGTCTTTCCCTACTTAACTGTTGGTTGAAAAAGCAAAGAAAAGTGACCTTGCCAACCAAATGTGCATCAAAAACATTAATATGGGAAACTCTTCTTCCCAGAAAATCTCTTTTTGGAAATGAAGTGTTTGGAAATATGAGGACATAGCGTATACATGGGCTTCCAAGGTGGCTTAGCAGTAAACAATCTGTCAACGAAGGAGATGCAGGAGACAAGGGTTGAATTCCTGGGTCAGGAGGATCCTTTGAAGAGGGCATGGCTACCCACTCCAGTATTCTTGCCTGGAGAATCCCATGGATAGAGGAGCCTGTCAGGCTATAGTCCATGGGGTAGTAAAGAGTTGGACATGACTGAGCAGACACACAGACGCACACACACACTTGCGTATATAGTATTTTTATAGCATTGTTCATAGTGAAGAAAAGTTATAACAGTTCAGTGAGGACTTTCACTCCAAAAGAAATGGTATAGTTTCCTGTTTCCAAACAAGTAACCACTGTCTAGTAAAACAGGCTGTTCTTTGAATTGAACATGAACTAATTATGTAATTAGCATTTTCAGATACAACTTAAAAACTGACATTGTTTTAATTAAGTTTTGTTTTGTCCAAGACTCAAAATCAAATGTCATTCATCTCTAAAAATTCTACCTAAAAACTTGCCAAATTGAATTAGAACATTTTGCCTCAATTTGATTCATTATCCAACAAACATTTGTTGAGAATTTATTACCTCATTGCCACTGTGCTAAATGTTGAGGATAAATAAATAAATCAGAGTACTATTGTTTAGAAAAACAAGAATCTTGTGAGGAATTGCCATAGAAGTGATAAATAAAAAGGGTGGGAATTGATGGAGGGCTCTTTCTCAATTGTTTTCTACATACCCACTATACGTCTCAAGCATAATCACTCTTAAAATTGCAGATACTTTCAAACAAATGTGTACACTATTAAAGAATTACCCTATTTTTGAATAGAAAAGCTTGTATCATGTTTTCTGAATATACTGTGAAATCTTTGCCAGCTCTCAAAAGCAAAGAAACCCATTCTGCTCTGAGAAGACTACATAACCAAAATTAAAAACTTAGCTGAATCCTTTAAATTAGTAAAGCAGAGGATCTAGTTGGATAAGTTAACTTTTTTCACGATTTCTAACTGGCACTGACCTTTCTCATACAATGATTTTGTATTCTACTTATTTTATGATGTTTATGTTACTATAAAATCTATTCCCATGCTTATAAAAGCAGTTCACTTTACATGTCACAGAAAACTTTTGTCTATTTCACAAAAAGAATATTTCCCACTGGAATTGAAAACTAAGCTCTTAAATTTCCTCAAATTTTATTGGGAAGTGTGTGCTCTTTTTTAACTTCTTGAATTTATGGTATAAGTCTAACCATTAATTTTCTGTTGTGTGTACTGTGCTTAGTCACTCAGTCATGTTCAACTCTTTGCAATCCCGAGGACATGTATCCCACCAGGCTCCTCTGTCCATGGGATTCTCCAGGCAAGAATACTGGAGTGGGTTGCCATTTCCATCTCCAGGGGATCTTCCTGACCCAGAAATCAAACCAGCATCTCCTGTGTCTCCTACATTGCAGATGGATTCTTTACCTGCTGAACCATGTTGTTTACATATATTAAAAATCAGGGGGAAAAAAAAACACGGGTCTATGAACTCTTGCCCATGTTATCCGAAATGTCAGCATTAAAATTTTAGGAAGAAAAAGTGACAGAAGATAAAAGTTTACTGGCAGCTCTTCCTCCAAACTAAACAAACAAAAATGTTTTCAGCAAAAGTAGTATAATGTAGTTAGCTACTGAAGGATTTGGGACGCCTGAGCTCTGGTCTATCACAAGGAAACAAATGTGAGCAAAGATACAAAATTTCAATGAAAAAGCAATAGGAAGAGCCACAGAAAATAGTCTAAGCAATAGAATAGCACATGCACAAACACACGATTAATAGGAGGAAGCAGGTACTGCTCTTGAGAAGTGATTAGTAACAATTAGAGGCCACCTAGGTTTCTGCACTTGGAAGTGATGCTTCATGGAGTAAGATTTTAAAACAGAAGGATCCAAATGAACAGATCCTCCTTCTCAAAAAACTTTCACTGTGTCTTCTGTAGCACTAATTTCATCATAAATATCACCTCTAACTCTGCACCTCATTATAGGATGCTGCCCACAATACTTTCCTTAAGTGAACCTCAGAGTGCACGATTTTCCTTGCAGTTCCCCACCCCACACCACCAAAGGAGGACAGTCATACTCTGACCTGCCATAAACACAGAGTTAGGAAAACTGTCTCAACTACAAATGCCTGCTCTCCAATCTACACTCAGTCACTTTATCCAGTGACTAGGGCTTCCCAGGTGATGCAAGTGGTAAAGATGCAAAGATAAAGTGCCTGCCAATGCAGGAGATGCAAGAGACATGGCTTTAATCCCTGGGTCGAGAAGACCCCCTGGTGGAGGAAATGACACCCCACTCCAGCATTCTTGCCTGGAGAATCCCAGGGGCAGGGGAGCCTGGTGGGCTGCCATCTATGGGGTCGCACAGAGTTGGACACGACTGAAGCGACTTAGCAGCAGCAGTAGCAGCAGCCAGACTTTAAGACCTGGAAGTCATATAGATACCTAAAATCAGCCAGGCCATCATTTGCATTGCCATTTCTTTTTCTAGCCTCAGTATTCTAGGTAATCACACTATTCTATCACACCACCTCAGTACTCTATTCACTGTATCCTTCCCCCACCGTTTATGATTAAGTCCTATAGATTCCATCTCCTATTTAGCTCTGAAATTGGACATTTTCTCTCCTCCAGTGTACAGGCCTCATTATTTCTCATTTGTATTTTACTTTTGCTACTATCCCCACTGATTTCAATTTTTCCACTTACTGTTAATGTTTTTAAAACACTTTATATTGAAAGTGAAATGACATGGGCTTTTGTGTAAAATCCTCTCAGGAGTTCTTTCTGATTTTGAATCTGTAATTCATTTAATACTTCTGAGGTTCTACCTTCTCACATTTTTACTGGATTAGAAAAGTATCCTCCTTTACAGAGTTAAATTAACTCATGCATGTTAAGTGCTTACCCATTATTTGGAAGCTGGAGAAGGAATTACACAAGCAGGTCCATAAACTCAAATATCAGCACGCAGACCCAGGAGTGGATGGAGCAGCCTCCCCATTTCGTAGCCGATGGCTACGCGGCCCCAAAGAAAGTGCGTGGCAGTGTTGTGTTTTCCCACCTCTAGGTCAGAGACCTGTTTGGCACCTGCCCAGGCTGGCTGGACGTGGCTAAGAGCCTGGATCCCCCCACCCGGTGCCCAGCACCTCCCCTGGGGAATCATTAACTTTTAACTTGACCACTGTTATTATGACTCACTTATTCAAAGATTCTCCTTTACCCTAAGGATAAAATTGAAAACCTTAAAATGGCTTTCAGGGTCTCTATAATTTAATTCTAACTTCTCTAGCCTCATCTTTCTACACTCTTGTGATAGAAGCCCTAATTTCAGTCAAGTGCTTTCCCTTCTCCTTTTTCTGACATGGTTAATTGTTAATAACAACTCACAGGCCTCTTAAAAACTCATTTCAAAAATTACGGGTGCTAGGAGGGCAATGGGGAAAGGTCTGCAAGGAAGGAGTGAAAAGAGTCAAGAGAATTTTGTTGAATACTTAAAGTTCTATATCTTAATTGGGTGGAGTTTACACAAGTGTGTATGTTTGTCAGATAACTGTAGAGTTAATTAATCCATTTTATTGTACATAAATTATACCCCAATAAATTGACTAAAAATGATTCCAAATGGAAGCTCTTCATCAACTCTTCTCTCCCTGGTCTAAGTGGCCATATGTGAACTTCCATATAACACACATTAACTCTTTTCATAGCACTTATTCTATCGTCTTGCCAAGCACTAAAGAAATTATGAATCCCTCTGAAAACTCTGGAATACTTATCTTACATCTGTATCTCCAACATCTAGTATAAGAGCCCAAAACATAATTGGGTTTCAAATAATATTTATGGGACCAGTGAATGAATGAATTGCAAATTGAGATCATAATTATAAAATCAGGTTAAAATTTGATAATGTTGAATTAGGTGATTATATGTTTACAGTTTCTATGTTAAAACTTTAAAGTAACTGTACAACACATCTTATGCTCTATAATAAGTTTAATTTATACAATCGAAGATTAGAATGTCACCCAATTGCTAAAAATAGCTATGTAGCTTCATCATCAATATAAATCTTATCAGAATGCATATCACATAGAGGACTTATTTTCTCTTTTATGGGAAATAAATAAGCAAACAATTAAAAACTGTCATCTGCTGATTATTAAAAAACTCATTGTAGCAATGAATATCAAGAACATATAGAAATTAAAACTAAGATGAGAAAATGTGATACTAATGTCAACAGTGGAGATCCAACCAGTCCATCTTAAAGGAAGTCAGTCCTGGGTGTTCATTGGAAGGACTGATGCTGAAGCTGAAACTCCAATACTTTGGCCACCTCATGCGAAGAGTTGACTCATTGGAAAAGACCCTGATGCTGGGAGGGATTGGGGCAGGAGGAGAAGGGGACAACAGAGGATGAGATGGCTGGATGACATCATTGCCTCGATGGACATGGGTTTGAGTGAACTCTGGGAGTTGGTGATGGACAGGGAGACCTGGCATGCTGCAGTTCATGGGGTCGCAAAGAGTCAGACATAACTGAGTGACTGAACTGAACTGAACCGAATGTCAACAGTAGTGTCATGCCCAAATATACCAAGAAAGCCCTGGAGTAGAAAAAACACAAAATTTCCACTGCACCAAGGCACATGTAAAAGTCATTACTGATATACTCAGAATGCAATATACCAAGGAGAGTTGGATCCTTAAAGAAATACATGCCTACCAGCAGGCAAAGTTCCTAATGATAATAGATGGGATTGAGGCAATCATCCTATAAAATGTAGAATATAAGCTCATATGACCTGGTTTTCAGGGGGCATATCATCCATAAGTCTCATTGATAACTTTGATAAAGTTATCACTTAATCAACTCTTATAAAGTATCCTTTTTCTTGGATTAGGAAGAGTTATAAAATCCAATACATTTTAGACTAAATTAAGATATTATAAAAGACAGAATCTTTTATAATATCTCAGATGTTCCAATTATTGTGCCTTCAAGCATAGTTTCTCCTAAAGGAAAAAGCCCTTAGCTTTCCCACCAAAAAAATGTTCACTCATATTTAAACTCACATGACCTTGCCCTTGCCACAGTTTGGATGGCAAGTAAATGTATGATTTAGGGCAGCCAGTCTTCAACTTTATAATTGTAGTTAATATACAGTATTATATTAGTTTTGGATATACAGCATAGTGATTCAATATTTTACAGATTATGATTAATTAAAAGTTATTACAAGATAATGGCTATAATTTCCTGTACTATAGAATATATCTTTGTTGCTTATATATCTAATACATGGAAGTTTGTATCTGTTAACACCATACCCCTAATTTGTGCCCACTTCCCTCTCCCCTTTGGTAACTACTAGTTTGTTTTCTATATTTGTGAGTGTGTTTCTCTTTTGCATATACATTCATTTGTATTATTTTTAAGATTCCATGATAAGTGTTATAGACCTTTGTCTTTCTCTGATATAGTTCACTAAGCATAATATTTTCTAGGTCCACTCACCTTGCTGAAAATGGCAGAATCTCATTCTTTTTATGGCTGAGCAGTATTCCAGTCTGTGTGGAATATTACTTAGCCATAATCTGAGTAATATCACATCTTCTTTATCCATTCATCTGTTGATCGGCATTTGGAGTTTTTCCATATCTTGGCTATTAAGTAATGCTGCTTTGAACATCAGGGTGCACATATCTTTTCAAATTAGTTGTTTTTGTTATTTCCAGATATATAACCAGGAATAGAAATGTTGGATCACATGGTAGTTCTATTTTTAGTTTTTGAGAAACCACCATAGTAGCTGTACAAATTTGCATTCCCACCCACAGTGTACAAGAGTTCCCTTTTTTAACATCCTCTCCAACATTTCTTATTTGTACTCTTTTTGATGATAGCCATTCTGATAGGTGTGAGGTGATATCTAACTGTAGTTTTGATTTGCATTTCCCTGAGACTTAGTGATACTGAGTGTCTTTTCATGTTTGTATTGCCCATCTATATATCTATTCTCTTTGAAAAAATATCTGTTCAGGTTTTCTTCCTATTTTGTAATTGTTATTTTTGATGTTAAGTTGCATGGACTATTTATACATTTTGAATATTAACCCTTTTATCAGCTGTATCTTTTACAAATATATTCTCTGATAGCACAGGTTTTCTTTTCATTTTGTCTATGATTTCCTTTGTTGTGCAAAAGCTTTTAAGTGTAATTAGATCTCATTTGTTTATTTTTGCTTTTAGTTCTTTTGACTTAGAAGACAGAACCAAAATAATATTTCTATGATCTATATTGGTCTTATATTTAGGTCTTTAAACCATTTTGAGTTTATTTTTGTATATAGTATCAGGTAATGTTCTAATCTCTACTATCCAATTTTCCCAGCACCACTTGTCTTTTCTCCATTGTATGTTCTTGCCTCCCTTACAGGCCAATATATTTGATGAATATAGATGCAAAAGATTCTCAACAAAATATTAGCAATCCAAATTCGGTAATGTATTAAAAGATCATATACCATGATCAAGTCAGATTTATCCCAGGATCAAAAGGATGGTTCAACATTTTCAAATCAATCAATGTAAGAAGGATAAAAATCTAATAATCTTCTCAACAGATGCAAAAAAAGCATTTGACAGAATTCAACCTTCACTCATGATTACAACTCTCATCAGAGTGGGTATATAGGAAACATTTCTCAACATAATAGAGCGCATTATGGCAAAGCTGCATCCTTCTCAACAGTGAAAAGCTGAAAGCTTTTCTTCTAAACTCAGGAACAAGATAAGGATGCCCATTCTCGCTACTTCTATTTAACATAGCATTGGAAATACTATCCACAGCAATCAGATAAGAATAAGAAATAAAAGGCATTCAAATAGGAAGGGAAGAAGTAAAAGTGTCACTATCTGCAGATTATATGATACTTTAAAAAACTGTCTCCACCCCAAAATTATTAGAACTAACAAATGAATTCAGCAAAGTTGTAGTGATGTATATTAATATACAGAAATTTACTGTGTTTCTATATATAAATAATGAACTAACAGAATCAAATTTTTTTAAATCATTTAAAATCATAAAAAAATAAAAATATATAGTAATAAACAATCTTCCCTGATAGCTTCCCTGTCTCCCCTGATAGCTCAGCTGGTAAAGAATCCACCTGCAATGTGGGAGACCTGGGTTCGATCCCTGGCTTGGGAAGATTCCCTGGAGAAGGGAAAGGCTATCCACTCCTATATTTTGACCTGGAGAATTCCGTGGACTGTATAGTCCATGGGGTCACAAAGAGCTGGGCATGACTGAGTGACTTTCACTTTCACTTTCAATAAACAACCAAGGAGGTGAAGGACTTATATGCTGAAAACTATAGAACATTGATGAAGGAAACTGAAGATGATACAAAGAAATGGAAAGATATTCAGTGCTCTCAAATTGGAAGAATTAATATTATCTAAATATTCCTACAATAAGGAAATAATTTTCAGATTAAACAGCCATTTGTGAGTCTAGAATGAAAGGTGGGATTAGCCAATAGATTATTAGGTTTGGGGCCCAAGTGTATCAAATGAGGGTATCAATAGATACAAAAACTAAACAGTATTAAGGAAGAGAGTGCAGAGTGACAACTGGGTTGTAAATGGCTTGATAAACCGAAGTTATAAGGCTATCAAAATTATAAGTAAGCAAAACCAATGAGGTAGAGAAAAGATACAGAGAAGCGGATAAAAGAAACCAAGGGATAGAGACAGGAATATGGAAATGTGGAGCTGTGTCTCAATTAATTTACGGTAACAAAATGTTACTGGTTCAAAGATCTATATGTAGCTCAATTTTAACAAGATATTATGTGTCCAGCTTTTTCTGGATTTTCTATGGATATATGTCTTTCCAACAAACCTATAGACTCCAAAATTAATTGAGACTTAGTTTCTTGAAACCAAAAATAAATAAAATTTAAAAGTTTAATTAAAATGAGTTTTGATGGGAATTTCTTGGCAGTCCATTGGTTAGGATTTTGTGATTTCACTATCTGGGTTCGATCCCAGGTCAAGGAACTAAGATCTGACAAGCCACAAAGCATAGGGAAAAAAAAGACTTTCTATGCATTTTAGGTATCAGAACACAGAATGACAAATAATAATTTACTTAGATAAAATCTAGGGAAACATTACCTTTCTAAGAAACAAAAATATAATTTTAGGAATTATACCATATTGTACAAATACGGTCACTATTACCACTATATAACATTCTTTTAGCATAGATTTTTAAAACTAAGCTGAAAAAGATGACAGAAAAATAAATTGACAACTTTTATGTACTTCTAAATGATGTGAAATTATGCACTAACAGCTTTATAAGCTGAAATACAGCCTGTTTGCTCTTTCCATCTGATAGAAAAGAACAAAAGCTCTTGATATAGCCAGGAAAGAAAAGTACTGTTAATACCATTGTTCATCATGAAAATCTTAAAGTATAATATGAATATTTCAAGACCAGCCCAATATAATTTCTAAATGTTCGCACTCATAATTTTGGAAGGAGCAAAACTTCTAATGACACTTTGACCTAGTATATACTATATTGAATTATATCTTTTTTTGCAGTAATCTCTGTGTACCTATTCAGCAAACACACACACACACACACAAATGAACCTCTACTGTTTATATATTGAAAACAGTCAAGAAAAAAAAAGAAGAAAGAAATGCTTATAATAAATACTGATTCCATTGTATACACATGTATTTCCTGTCCCATGACATAATTGGGTGGACTCAGAAAGTCATACAATAGATTTTAATCATTTAATCTGGCTGTTCTAACTCCCTGGGCCAATGTTTTCTTTTCCCATGAGAACTCTCTATAGTACTAGAGCACTAAAGACGCCTTTCTCTCCTGACTGAAACACAAGATACATACAGTGTAGAACATAAGTTATTCCTGCCCAAGGAGAGAAGAGAGACAAAGTTTATATCTCCTAGAAATAAACAGTACAATGCTTTGCCCCAGCTATTTCACCTGTGATGCCTAAGATGATGCTTAAGACATTCTGCCCTGTTAGTTCAATCAATCACTGTTAGTTTGGCTAGTCCCTAAAGCAGTATGCCTAAAGGTCCTGAGCTGAATATGTTAAATATCCTAGATGTCTGAAAGAAATGTTTCCTTAGTATAGGATTTGCATCCAGCCTGATGAAAAGTTTGCCTGAGCTGCTCTTTCAATCCCCCTTTCTAGTCACCTCACCATTCAATTTGTTTCCAAGCTGTATCTCAAGGGAAATCCTTCTCCATAACTTACCATGTTTTAAAAATGCCCTCAACTTCTCCAAAATCTCTTTCCATGTTCATTTCCACTCCTTAATACAAATATTTTCTTATATTTCACTGTCTACTTGCTTTAAGGGGGAAGCCGTCAGGCCATGTGGGGTGGAGCAGCTGCATTACCTAGATCTAGAAAACAAATATTTGGAGATTAATTTGAGGTCCTCAAAGTCCTCAAACCACAATGCACAGCAAGCCATTCCACAAACTTGAATAGCTAAGACATTAAGGAACTAGAAGATTAAGAGTACAAAATTGTTTTTTTGTCTCAAATAAGGTATCTGTAAGCTAAGAAGAACTAAAGAGCCTCTTGATGAAAGTGAAAGAGGAGAGTGAAAAAGTTGTCTTAAAGCTCAACATTCAGAAAACGAAGATCATGGCATCCGATCCCATCACTTCATGGAAAATAGATGGGGAAACAGTGGAAACAGTGGCTGACTTTATTTTTCTGGGCTCCAAAATCACTGCAGATGGTGATTGCAGCCATGAAATTAAAAGACACTTACTCCTTGGAAGGAAAGTTATGACCAACCTAGACAGCATATTAAAAAGCAGAGACATTACTTTATCAACAAAGGTCCATCTAGTCAAGGCTATGGTTTTTCCAGTGATCATGTATGGATGTGAGAGTTGGACTGTGAAGAAGGCTAAGCGCCAAAGAATTGATGCTTTTGAACTGTGGTGTTGGAGAAGACTCTTGAGAGTCCCTTGACTGCAAAGAGATCCAACCAGTCCATCCTAAGGGAGATCAGTTTTGGGTGTTCATTGGGAGGACTGATGTTGAAGCTGAAATTCCAATACTTTGGCCACCTGATGTGAAGAGCTAACTCATTTGAAAAGACCCTGATGCTGGGAAAGATTTAGGGCAGGAGAAGAAGGGGATGACAGAGGATGAGATGGCTGGATGGCATCACTGACTCATGGACATGGGTTTGGGTACCCTCCAGGAGTTGGCGATGGACAGGGAGGCCTGGTGTGCTGCCGTTCATGGAGTCGCAAAGAGTCGGACATGACTGAGTGACTGAACTGAACTGAAGCCCTATTTGTTATCGTTGATTCTGTATCTCACTTAACTTGAACCTACTTTCCACTGGGAAACGTTAAATGAATATAATGAGTAAATCACATTTCTTCAACTATCAGATGAATAAAACTAATAAACATTTATGGTTGTTATAATGCAGATAAGAATAAAATAATTTGGGGGAATAAAAGGATGAATACTATAATATTATTTATATGTTTATTTTACGTATATTCAAAAATAAGACCAGTATATCAAAGTTGTGGTTTCACAGATATCATTTGCTTGTCACAGTGTTAAAACAGATCATTCTCTAACCATATACATTTTCAAAGGTGGCATATATTGTGGGCAAATCCTTTGAAATAACAAGGGACTTTTATCCTTGTAGGACTTAACCTTATAAACTCACTAACAGGAAATACAAGTATTGTTAGATGGCATTTCTGTGCACAAGTCTATGAAAAAGAGAATTCTCAATTCCACCAAAGAACAAGACCTCAAAATACTTGTCACTGAATTTAACAATTTTTAGCTATTATAGAACTCCTTTTTATTAGATAGCCATCTAATTAATTTTGTGTGTGTGTGGACAACGGATGGTCTCTCCTACTCCACCATTTTGCTGATGTTACCTGCTAAGTAAATTTTCTACAAAAGTATGTTTCAGAAACATATACAAAGCACAAAAAAGAGTCTAAAATAAAACCATTTCTGGGGTAAAATAAATTATCTGCAATATGTCAAGCACATCTGTAAATATAAGATGTATGTGGAATGCTGCTAATTTAATTCCAAACTTCTAATTACTGGTAATCTTATTTGAAAGAGAAGATACACATGTACAAGGAAGAATTATAGCACAGTGCAAGATTGCATAAAATGGAGTGCTAATCTGAATATAATTAAAAATAAATTACAGAATGTTCACAACACATCCTGTTGAATTAAATTAACTTTCAATTATAAGTGAAGACTTCATAAATAAGAATATATCTGAACTTCAAACAGATAAATGGTTTTCTATAGAGAAATCAAAAGACAAGCCTGAGGTAAGAAGTAGATGAAAAGAGGAAGGTTTAACAGAAAAGCTGAAAAAAAAAAAAAGAGTAAAACAAATAACCATGGCTTACAATAGAATATTTCATGCAAAGAAGGGCACAAACAAGGGAAGAAATAGTATGACCTAACAGAAGCAGAAGATATTAAGAAGAGGTGGCAATAATACACAGAATAACTAAACAAAAAATATTTTCATGAATCAGATAACCACGTTGGTGTGATCACTCACCTTGAGCTAGACATCCTGGAATGCAAAGTCAAGTGGACCTTAGGAAGCATCACTATGAACAAAGCTAGTGGAGGTGATGGCATTTCAGCTGAGCGATTTCAAACCCTAAACGATGATGCTGTGAAAGTGCTGCACTCAGTATGCTAGCAAATTTGGAAAACTTGGAAGTGGCCACAGGACTGGAAAAGGTCAGTTTTCATTCCAATCCCAAAGAAAGGAAATGCCAAAGAATGATCAAACTACCTCACAATTGCACTCATCTCAATGCTAGCAAAGGAATGCTGTAAATTCTCCAAGCTAGGTTTCAATAGTACAGGAACTGTGACTTCCAGATGTTCAAGCTGGATTTAGAAAAGGCAGAGGAACCACAGATCAAAATGCCAATACCTGTTCAATCATAGAAGAAACAAGAGAATACCAGAAAAACATCTACTTCTGCTTTATTGACTATACCAAAGCCTTTGACTGTGTGGATCACAATAAGCTGTGGAAAATTTTTCAAGAGATGGGAGTTTCAGACCACCTGACCTGCCTCCTGAGAAATCTGTATGCAGGTCAAGAAGAAGCTGTTAGAACTGGACATGAAACAACAGACTGGTTCCAAATAGGGAAAGGAGTATGTCAAGGCTGTACATTGTCACCATGCTTATTTATATGCAGAGTACACCATGCAAAATTTCAGGCTGGATGAAGCACAAGCTGGAATCAAGATTTCTGGGAGAAATATCAATAACCTCAGATGACACCACCCTTATGGCAGATGACACCACCCTTATGGCAGATGACACCACCCTTATGGCAGAAAGTGAAGAAGAACTAAGGAGCCTCTTGATGAAAGTGAAAGAGGAGAGTGAAAAAGTTGGCTTAAAACTCAACATTCAGAAAACTAAGATTATGGCATCCGGTCCCATCACTTCATGGGAAATAGATGGGGAAACAGTGACAGACTTTATTTTTTGGGGGATCCAAAATCATTGCAGACGGTGCCTGTAGCCAAGAAATTAAAATACACTTGCTCCTTGGAAGAAAAAGCATATTAAAAAACAGAGACATTACTTTGCCAACAAAGGTCCATCTAATCAAAGCTATGGTTTTTCCAGTAGTCATGTATGGATGTGAGAGTTGTACTATAAAGAAAGCTGAGCACCCAAGAATTGATGCTTTTGAACTGTGGTGTTGGAGAAGACTCTTCAGAGTCTCTTGGACTGCAAGAAGATTCAACCAGTCCATCCTAAAGGAAGTCAATCCTGAATATTCATTGGAAGGACTGATGCTGAAGCTGAAACTCCAATATTTTGGCCACCTGATGTGAACTGACTCATTAGAAAAGAGCCTAATTCTGGGAAAAATTGAAGGTGGGAGCCGAAGGGGACAACAGAGGATGAGATGGTTGGATAGCATCACCAACTTGATGGACATGAGTTTGAGCAAGCTCCCGGTGATGGACAGGGAAGCCTGGCATGCTGCAGTCTGTGGGGTCACAAAAAGTCTGACAGTACGATGTGACTGAACTCATCTGAATTTAACAATAGAAACACCAATAGCCTGTGTAAGGAACACAAAATATCATTCAAGCAGAAAGGAAACTTATTAATCAAAAAGAATATTAAGAATCTTTATAGACACCTAAAGAGTATATATTACTATATCTGAAATGACAAATAATATATTTAAGCACCACCCATATTTAATTTTTAAAAATGGTTTTTAATAATCAGTATTTAAAACCAGAACAAAACTGTTTAAATTTAATGCTTTCTCCCCAAGTCTTTGGACTAGAGCTTTTATTTCACTAATCCTGTCCTAACATGTATGATTGAAAATCCTTGTTATGAGAACAGTATAGAAAATATAGAAGAGTGTTTGCATAAAATGTGAATTTTAAGGGATTTAGAAAATATCAGTTAATTGCATAAGAAATATAAAATAAAATGAAACATTTTAAACTTCTGGCCATGATTTTTTAACTCAAAACTCTTAGATATACATTATTCAGTGATGTTAAAATTTCTTGTGAAGCAACCATATTTCTATGTCAGCACTTGATCACTTTCTAGTTACAAGAATATTCACATTAATATCCTCCCTGTGTCCATGTCCACTGAAGGTACAGAAAAGCCAGTCTTAAAGAGATCAAGAGTTCCAGTTGCTTGAATGAAACGACAGTCAGTCCAAGAACCAATGTTGGTAAATCCTTTTATCTACTGTCCCTGATGGAACAGCTGAACCATTTGAATAGACTGCATCTTTCTTCACTCTGAATCTCATTATGGATCTTATCACAATGCATCTTTTTAGTAGCTACTGATTCATTAATCTAGTGCCAAGGGATTTTTATTATCAAATCACTTGATTTATGGCTTGCTTAGTTAAATACAAAACACTAATTCTCTCTGACTTTATAATTTTCCTCAGACTCTATAGTGTGAGAGACTTTGGATGTAGAAAAACAACAAACTGGAATTCAAAAGATCTGATTTTTTACTTTTCTAGTGTTAAGTGACTTTAAGAATCAGTGAATTTACTGCTCCAACCCAGGTATACAGTGGAGGCTCTATCTGGAGCAGTTCTAAGGCACAAAGCTTAAAGAAATCTGGCAAAGTTAACAAAGCTGCATTTGGCTGGAATTCTCTCAGACAGTAGGTTTGAAAGTGAGGGCAGAAGCTCCTTTTGGTAGCTCAGACAACATTTTCTAATGCCAGTAATATGTAAAACATCATAATTTAAAAAATCAGAATACCTACCTTTGTGTTTGAGATATAAAGCAAAAACTTTTTAAAAGAATTTTGTTTATTATATCCTATAGGAGCAAATAATAAAATAACATCACAAAGTAATGTTAAGATAATGATTTGTCATATATTTTGACATTTAAAAATATAATTCATTAGAAGATTTTTTTCCATTTATCTAAAGAATAGTAAATTATTTCTAACACTACATATAAAACATTATAGCCTGAGAAATATTATAAAATAGTCCCCTACAATCCTCTATTTACTGGGATGTGCTTTCAAAAATAATTGCTCACATTTCACAAATGTTTTTGATTATTATATTTCTTTTGTTTTGTTTCCAAATACATGACCTACAATGGCATTAAACTTTTAATGGTAAGTCAATGTTAGAATGAAAAAAGCAATTTTTCTTAAATACAGACTTATTTTCTTTTCCTAGAGGAGGGATTTTCCTGTTTATATTTGCTTTAGTTAAATTCATAATTACTATTACAACATTTTCTTTGGAAAACAATTCTGAAAATACATTTAGATGGACTAAGAGAATATTAAACAATTTCTAGGCTTGATGAAGGACTTGAAATTTCTTATAAATTGTTTATATAAAGCTGTTGAGTTTAAGCAATCAGTTGGGGTGAAATCTAGTGGTTTAAAGTTCAATAGTCAGGGAAAGCTAAAACTATCACAAAATAATAACATTGAAGTACTTTTATAGGCCTTACAAATTTTAAAAGATGAGAGTTGCAAAATTCTGAATTATGCAATTATACCATATGAATTTTAAATACCTATTAATTTAGCAGATGAAATTGTTTGATATAAATTTATGTATTTTAATTGGGGGCTAATTACTTTACAATATTGCATTGGTTTTGCCATACATCAACATGAGTCTGCCATGGGTGTACACGTGTTCCCCATACTGAACCCCCCTCTCACCTCCCTCCCCATCCCATCCCTCTGGGTCATCCCAGTGCATCAGCCCCGAGCATCCTGTATGATGCATTGAACCTGGGCTGGCAATTCGTTTCACATGTGATATTATACATGTTTCAATGCCATTCGCCCAAATCATCCCACCCTCGCCGTCTCCCACAGAGTCCAAAAGATTGTTCTATACATCTGTGTCTCTTTCGCTGTCTTGGATACAGGGTTATCGTTACCATCTTTCTAAATTCCATATATATGCATTAATATACTGTATTGGTGTTTTTCTTTCTGGCTTACTTCACTCTGTATAATAGGTTCCAGTTTCATCCTCCTCATTAGAACTGATTCAAATGTATTCTTTTTAATGGCTGAGTAATACTCCATTGTGTATATGTACCACTGCTTTCTTATCCATTCATCTGCTGATGGACATCTAGGTTGCTTCCATGTCCTGGCTATTATAAACAGTGCTGCGATGAACACTGAGGTATATGTGTCTCTTTCAATTCTGATTTCCTCGGTGTGTATGCCCAGCAGTGGGATTGTGGGTCATAAGGCAGTTCTACTTCCTGTTTTTTAAGGAATCTCCACACTGTTCTCCATAGTGGCTGTACTAGTTTGCATTCCGACCAACAGTGTAAGAGGGTTCCCTTTTCTCCCCACCTTCTCCAGCATTTATTGCTTATAGACTTTTGGATCGCAGCCATTCTTACTGGTGTGAAATGGTACCTCTTGTGGTTTTGATTTGCATTTCTCTGATAATGAGTGATGTTGAGCATCTTTTCCCAGCTGATGAAATCTAATTAATACAATCTTCAATAATGTTAAATTTTATATTTTTCACAGTTTCTTTACACTGATTAACATAATTGTTTTGAATGTGAAACCTTTTCAATATACCATAATGTATGACTTTAAATTTTTCATTCATTTAATCAACCATATTTGTTGAGCCTGTGCTAGATACTAGGCACCATGAGTGATAAAACAACAGGACACTTATTTTGCCTTGAAGGAACAGCAAATCAAGTAGTGGAGATCTGATGTTTTCTAAATAACCTTCCTGGGTTGGGAAGATCTCCTGGAGGAGGGAATGGCAGCCCATTCCAGTATTCTTGCCTGGAGAATCCCATGGATAGGGGAGACTGGCAGGCTACAGTCCACGGGGTCGCAGAGTCAGACACGACTGAAGTGACAGAGCATGCACACATGAAAATGGAACTTATACCATTACATGAATCTAGTTAAAATATTATACAAGTTAGAGAAAGAAAAGAGATTCCAAGTCTCCAAATGGGAATCAAAAAAAGCTTTTGTGAAAGTGGTGATATCTAAGATAAATATTGAAAAGACAAAAACAACCGAAGATGAAGATCATTTCAAAGGCCACAAAAGAACAGTATAAACAGGCGCAAGAAGAGAAAAGAGAAGGAAATATAAACAGGGAGCATCAAGCAATTCACTTTGGGTTGAGAATGAGATGCACAAAAACGCTCTAGTGTAAGATAATACTAGGAAAGTTGACCAGAATGTGGTTTAGATTATTCAGCATAGCAAAGTAACAAAGAAGATAAATTGGCCAAGAGTTCAAGAAAGTGGAAATAATGTGACTGAAATAATTTATGCAACAATACACATTTAAAACACAATAAGGCTGGCCAGGGTATTACTCATTTTTTATTGTCAGACATTATTTTTAGATAAGGTAATTTCCCAATACTATAGTTCAACAATCTTTCTTGTCCTATAATATTTTTCAAAATTAAGAACATATCAAATTGATGAAGGAATTTATCATTATTTAACGTATTTATTTTCAAAGTTTATTTTATTTTATTTTGGCTACCCTACACAGTATATGGGATCTTAGTTTCCCATCCAGGGATCAAACCACCACCCTTGCAATAGAAGAATGGATTCTTAACCACTGGATCACTAGGGAAGTCCCTAAGTTCAGTTCCGTTCAGTCACTCAGTCATGTCCAACTCTTTGCAACCCCATAGACTGCAGCATGCCAAGCCTCCATCTCCATTACCAACCACTGGAGTTTGCTCAAACTCATATCCATCGAGTCGGTGATGCCATCCAACCATCTCATCCTCTGTTGTCCCCTTCTCCCACCTTCAATCTTTCCCAACATCAGGGTAATTTCAAATGAGTCAGTTCTTTGCATCAGGTGGCCAAAGTATTGGAGTTTCTGCTTCAGGATCAGTCCTTCCAATGAATATTCAGGACTGATTTCCTTTAGGATTGACTGGTTGAATCTCCTTGCACTTCAAGGAACTCTCGAGTCTTCTCCAACACCACAGTTCAAAAGCATCAATTCTTCGGTGCTCAGTTTTCTTTATAGTTCAAATCTCACATTAATACATGACTACTGGAAAAACCATAGCTTTGACAAGATGGACCTTTGTTGGTAAAGTAATATCTCTGCTTTTTAATATGCTGTATAGGTTGGTCATAACTTTTCTTCAAAGGACTGTCTTTTAATTTCATGGTTGCAGTCACCATCTGCAGTGATTTTGGAGCCCCTAAAATAAACTGTCACTGTTTCAACTGGTTCCTCATCTATTTAACATGAAGTGATGGGAACAGATGCCATGATCTTAGTTTTCTGAATGTTGAGTTTTGAGACAACTTTTTCACTCTCTTTCACTTTCTTCAAGAGGCTCTCTAGTTCTTCTTTGGTTTCTGCCATAAGGGTGGTGTCATACGCATATATGAGGTTATGATATTTCTCCCAGCAATCTTGATTCCAGCTTGTGCTTCATCCAGTCCAGCGTTTCTCAAGATGTACTCTGCATATATGTTAAATAAGCATGGTGACAATATATAGTATAGCCTTGACGTACTCCTTTCCCTATTTGGAACCAGTCTGCTGTTTCATGTCCAGTTCTAACAATTGCTTCTTGACCTGCATACAGATTTCTCAAGAGGCAGGACAGGTGGCCTGGTATTCCCATCTCTTTCAGAATTTTCCAATTTGTTGTGATCCACAGTCAAAGGTTTTGGCATAGTCCATAAAGTAGAAGTAGGTGTTTTTCTGAAACTTTCTTGCTTTTTCAATGACCCAAAAGATT
Organism: Bison bison bison; assembly: GCF_000754665.1. NCBI lineage: Eukaryota > Metazoa > Chordata > Mammalia > Artiodactyla > Bovidae > Bison > Bison bison. The sequence goes on from NW_011495021.1 coordinate 934,134, forward strand.
TTGGCAATTTGATCTCTGGTTCCTCTGCCTTTGAAGTTCATGGTTCACGTATTGTTGAAGCCTGGCTGTACTGCATTTCAGACTCTTTTGTTGACTGTGATGGCTACTCCATTTCTTCTAAGGGATTCCTGCCCAGAGTAGTAGATATAATGGTCATCTGAGTTAAATTCACTCATTCCAATCCATCTTAGTTCACTGATCCCTACACTGTAGACATTCACTCTTGCCGTCTCCTGTTTGACCACTTCCAATTTGCCTTAATTCGTGGACCTAACATTTCAGGTTCCTATGCAATATTGCTCTTTACAGCATCAGAGTTTACCTCCATTACCAGTCATATCCACAGCTGGATGTTGCTTTGCTTTGGCTCTGTCTCTTCATTCTTTCTGGAGTTAGTTCTCCCCTGATCTCCAGTAGCATATTGGGCACATACTGACCTGGGGAGTTCATCTTTTAGTGTCCTGTCTTTTTGCCTTTTCATGCTGTTCATGGGATTCTCAAGGCAAGAATACTAAAGTAGTTTGCCATTCCCTTCCCCAGTGGACTATATTTTGTCAGAACTCTCCACCATGACCTGTCCATCTTGGGTGGCCCTTCATGGCATGACTCATAGTTTCATTGAGTTAGACAAGGCTGTGGTCCATGTGATCAGATTGGTTAGTTTCTGTGATTGTGGTTTTCAGTCTGTCTGCTCTCTGATGGAGAAGGATAAGAGGTTTATGGAAGCTTCTTGATGGGAGAGACTGACTGAAGGGGAAATTGGATCTTGCTCTGATGGGCAGGGTCATGCTCAGTAAAAGATATTATTAGCATCAATGCTCCAGCCTGCTTTCTTGTTTCTGTAATGACATGTATTGTGTTTAGGTGATATATTTTATGTCTTTCAGAATTCTTAGGTTGTTAAACTATTGAATTCTACATTTAATCTTCTGCTGCTCTGTATTTGTCCTTTGTAAAATGTTCTGGGGCTCTGGGCAGAAGAGTGACATAAAATTGTAGATATCTCAAATTTGTCTCCTTTCAAGCTTGAATTGACTACTCATCTCATTAATAGATTTAATGAATAATTCTCAAGAAGAACCATTCAATCTTGATATAATCAATGGTTAAAATAGTTCATGATAAAACCTTAGTAGTATAAATTTAAGACAATAATAAATCTCCAATATTTAAAACTAAATACAAATGATATCTAAAACAGCTAACTCATGAAAAAATAAACCATGATCTATATTTTTCACCAAAAAGGATCAATTTTGCCATTTTATACATTTTGGAAATTTAATGCAATTACTGACATCGCAAAAAATATCAACAATAATGAAACTTGGAAACATAAAATAACTATACAATAAAAAACATTAAAAGCCAATTATACAATGCCTCCTTCATTTGTGAATAATTGCAAAAATATTTTGCAGTTTGATCAAATTAATGCTGAGGAAGGATAATCAATTTTTGTATGAAAATGTCTTCACATTTTAAGACTATAGATGACATGAATAACACAATTAGCATTCTTGATCAACAGATATGTATAGAATACTGTCTAACATCTATATGATACTTTTTGACTCAAACAAACATATAATATAAATTTGGTCAGCATAAGCTATAAAACAACATTCAACAAAATTCAGAGAACTGATTTTACACAGAATTTATTCTCTGCCCTTATCCCTCAGTTAGAATGAAATGACTAAATAATACATAATTTCAAACTCATTAAATGAAAAAAAAGTTGAATTCTCCAAAATTAATCTCTCTTGGAAAATAATAATAGACTCTTTGGCAAGATCAATAAAGAAGAGTACAAAGAAGAGTACAAAATAATTTAGAAATTATACATAATTTGTATAAATTATAAAATGTTTCCTGGGATTCTCCAGACAAGAACACTGGAGTGGGTTGCCATTTCCTTCTCCAATGCATGAAAATGAAAAGTGAAAGTGAAGTCGCTCAGTCGTGCCCGACTCTTAGCGACCCCATGGACCGCAGCCTACCAGGCTCCTCCATCCATGGGATTTTCCAGGCAAGAGTACTCGAGTGGGGTGCCATTGCCTTCTCCATATACATGTTTTAATTAATTTATTTTAATTGGAGGCTGACTACTTTACAATATTGTAGTGTTTTTACTATACATTGACATGAATCAGCCACAGGTGTACATGCGTTCCCCATCCTGAACCCCCCTCCCACCTCCCTTCCCATCCCATCCCTCTGGATAATCCCAGTGCACCAGCCCCAAGCATCCTGTATCATGCATTGAACCTGGATTGGCGATCTGTATATGTATATGATAATATACATGTTTCAATGCTATTCTCTCAAATCATCCTACCCTCGCCTTCTCCACAGAGTCCAAAAGACTGTTCTTTACATTTGTGTCTTTTTTTTTCTGTCTCACATATAGGGTCATTGTTACGATCTTTCTAAATTCCATATATATGTGTTAGCATACTGTATTGCTGTTTTTTGTTCTGACTTACTTCACTCTGTATAATAGGCTCGAGTTTCATCCACCTCATTAGAACTGATTCAAATGCATTCTTTTTAATGGCTGAGTAATATTCCATTGTATATATGTACCATAGCTTTCTTATCCATTTGTCTGCCGATGGACATCTAGGTCACTTCCATGTCCTGGCTATTGTGAAGAGTGCTGCAATGAACATCGGGGTACACGTGTCTCTTTCAGTTCTGATTTCCTCAGTGTATATGCCCAGCAGTGGGATTTCTGGGTCATACGCCAGTTCTATTTCCAGGTTTTTAAAGAATATCCACACTTTTCTCCCTAGTGGCTGTACTAGTTTGCATTCCCACCAACAGTGTAAGAGGGTTCCTTTTTCTCCACACCCTCTCCAGCATTTATTGTTTGTAGACTTTTTGATAGCAGCCATTCTGACTGGGGTGAGATGGTATCTCATTATCATTTTGATTTGCATTTCTTTGATAATGAGTGATGTTGAGCATCTTTTCATGTGTTTGTTAGCCATCTGGATGTCTTCTTTGGAGAAATGTCTATTTAGTTCTTTGGCCCATTTTTTGATTGCATCGTTTATTTTTCTGGAATTGAGCTGCAGGAGTTGCTTGTATATTTTTGAGATTAATTCTTTGTCAGTTGCTTCATTTGCTATTATTTTCTCTCATTCTGAAGGCTGTCTTTTCACCTTGCTTATAGTTTCCTTCATTGTTTAAAAGCTTTTAATTTTACTTAGGTCCCATTTATTTCTTTTTGCTTTTATTTCCAATATTCTGGGAGGTGGGTCATAGAGGATCCTGCTGTGCTTTACATCAGAGAATGTTTTGCCTAAGTTTTCCTCAAGTAGTTTCTGGTCTTACATTTAGATCTTTAATTCCTCTGAGTTTATTTTTGTGTATGGTGTTAGAGAATGTTCTAGTTTCATTCTTTTACAAGTGGTAGACCAGTTTTCCCAGCACCACTTGTTAAAGAGATTGTCTTTTCTCCATTGTATATTCTTGCCTCCTTTGTCAAAGATAAGGTATCCATAGGTTTGTGGATTTATCTCTGGGCTTTCTATTTTGTTCCATTGATCTATATTTGTGTCCTTGTGCCAGAACCATACTGTCTTGATGACTGTAGCTTTATAGGAGATCCGCCTGGGATTTCTTTGGAAGGAATAATGCTAAAGCTGAAACTCCAGTATTTTGGCCACCTCAAGCGAACAGTTGACTCATTGGAAAAGACTCTGATGCTGGGAGGGATTGGGGGCAGGAGGAGAAGGGGACGACAGAGGATGAGATGGCTGGATGGCATCACTGACTCGATGGATGTGAATCTCAGTGAACTCCGGAAGTTGGTGATGGACAGGGAGGCCTGGCGTGCTGTGATTCATGGGGTCGCAAAAAGTTAGATATGACTGAGCGACTGAACTGAACTGAACTAAGTCAGGCAGGTTGATTCTTCCAGTTCCAGTCTTCTTTCTCAAGATTCTTTTGGCTATTCGTGGTTTTTTGTATTTCCATACAAATTGTGAAATTATTTGTTCTAGTTCTGTGAAAAATACCGTTGGTAGCTTGATAGGGATTGGTTGAATCTATAGATTCCTTTGGGTAGTATACTCATTTTCACTATATTGATTCTTCCAATCCATGAGCATGGTATATTTTTCCATCTATTTGTGTCATCTTTTTTTTTTTTTTAATTTTTTTCTAAATTTTATTTTATTTTTAAACTTTACAAATTGTATTAGTTTTGCCAAATATAAAAATGCATCCACCACAGGTATACATATGTTCCCCATCCTAAACCCTCCTCCCTCCTCCCTCCCCATACCATACCTCTGGGTAGTCCCAGTGCACTAGCCACAAGCATCCAGTATCATGCATCGAACCTGGACTGGCATCTCGTTTCATACATGATATTTTACATGTTTCAATGCCCTTCTCCCAAATCTTCCCACCCTCTCCCTCTCCCATAGAGTCCATAAGACTGTTCTATACATCAGTGTCTCTTTTGCTGTCTCGTACACAGGGTTATTGTTACCATCTTTCTAAATTCCATATATATGCGTTAGTATACTGTATTGGTGTTTTTCCTTCTGGCTTACTTCACTCTGTATAATAGGCTCCAGTTTCATCCACCTCATTAGAACTGATTCAAATGTATTCTTTTTAATGGCTGAGTAATACTCCATTGTGTATATGTACCACAGCTTTCTTATCCATTCATCTGCTGATGGGCATCTAGGTTGCTTCCATGTCCTGGCTATTATAAACAGTGCTGCGATGAACATTGGGGTACACGTGTCTCTTTCCCTTCTGGTTTCCTTAGTGTGTATTTGTGTCATCTTTGATTTCTTTCAGTAGTGTTTTATAGTTTTCTATATATAGGTCTTTTGTTTCTTTAGGTAGATTTATTCCTAAGTATTTTATTCTTACCATTGCAATGGTGAATGGAATTATTCCCTTAATTTCTCTGTTTTCTCATTTTTAGTGTATAGGAATGCAAGGGATTTCTGTGTATTAATTTTATATCCTGCAACTTTACTGTAATCATTGATTAGCTCTAGTAATTTTCTGGTGGAGTCTTTAGGGTTTTCTATGTAGAGGATCATGTCATCTGCAAACAGTGAGCGTTTTACCTCTTTTCCAATCTGGATTCCTTTTATTTCTTTTTCTGCTCTGATTGCTGTGGCTAAAACTTCCAAAACTATGTTGAATATTAGTGCTGAGAGTAGGCACCCTTGTCTTCTTCCTGACTTTATGGGAAATGCTTTCAATTTTTCACCATTGAGGATAATGTTTGCTGTGGGTTTATCATATATAGCTTTTATTATGTTGAGGTATGTTCCTTCTATTCCTGCTTTCTGGAGGGTTTTTATCATAAGTGGATGTTGAATTTTGTCAAAGGCTTTCTCTGCATCTATTGAGGTAATCATATGGTTTTTATCTTTCAATTTGTTAATATGGTGTGTTACACTGATTAATTTGCAAATATTGAAGAATCCTTGACTCCCTGGGATAAATCCCCCTTGGTTATGATGTTTGATCCTTTTAATATGTTGTTGGATTCTGTTTTCTAGAATTTTGTTAAGGATTTTTGCATCTATGTTCATCAGTGATATTGGCCTGTAGTTTTCTTTTTTTGTGGCATCTTTGTCAGGTTTTGGTATTTGGGAGATGGTGACCATATAGAATGAGTCTGGAAGTTTACCTTCCTCTGCAATTTTCTGGAAGAGTTTGAGTAGGATAGGTGTTAGCTCTTCTCTAAATTTTTGATAGAATTCAGCTGTGAAGCCGGCAGGTCCTGGGCTTTTGTTTGCTGGAAGATTTCTGATTACAGTTTCAATTTCCATACTTGTGATGGGTCTGTTAAGATTTTCAATTCCTACCGATTCATTTTTGGAATGTTATACTTTTCTAAGAATTTGTCCATTTCTTCCAAGTTGTCCATTTTATTGGCATATAGTTGCTGATAGTAGTGACTTATGATCCTTTGTATTTCTGTGTTGTCTGTTGTGATTTTTCCAATTTCATTTCTAATTTTGTTGATTTGATTCTTCTCCCTTTTTTCTTGATGAGTCTAGCTAATTGTTTGTCTATTTTACTTATCTTCTCAAAGAACCAGCTTTTAGTTTTGTTTATTTTTGCGATGGTCATCTTTTGTTGTTGTTGTTTTTTCATTTATTTCTGCCCTAATTTTTATGATTTCTTTCCTTCTACTAACCCTGGGATTCTTCATTTCTTCTTTTTCTAGTTGCTTTAGGTGTAGAGTTAGGTTATTTATTTGATTTTTCTCTTGTTTCTTGAAGTAAGCTGTATTTCTATGAACCTTCCCCTTAGCACAGCTTTTAATGAATCCCACAGGTTTTGGGTGTTGTGTCTTAATTTTCCTTTGTGTCTATACATATTTTGATTTCTCTTTTGATTTCTTTTGTGATTTGTTGGTTATTCAGAAGCGTGTTGTTTAGCCTCCATATATTTGTATTTTTAATAGTTTTTTTTTTTTTTCCCTGTAGTTGACATCTAATCTCACCACATTGTGAACAGAAAAGATACTCGGAATGATTTCCATTCTTTTGAATTTATGAAGGTTAGATTTATGGCCCAGGCTGTGATCTATCCTGGAGAAGGTTCCGAGTGCACTTGAGAAAAAGGTGAATTTCATTGTTTTGGGGTGAAATGTCCTATAGATATCAAGTAGGTTTAACTGGTCCACTGTATCATTTAAAGTTTGTGTTTCCTTGTTAATTTTCTGTTTAGTTGATCTATCCATAGGTGTGAGTGGGGGTATTAAAGTCTCCCACTATTATTCTGTTACAGTTAATTTCCCCTTTGATACTTGTTAGCATTTGCCTTACATATTGCGGTGCTCCTACGTTGGGTGCATATATATTTATAATTGCTATGTTTTCTCCTTGGATTGATTCTTTGATCATTATGTAGTGTCCTTTTTAGTCTCTTTTCACAGATTTGTTTCAAAGTCTATTTTATCTGATATGAGTATTGCTACTCCTGCTTTCTTTTGGTTTCCATTTGCATGAAATATCTTTTTCCAGCCCTTCACTTTCAGTCTGTATGCGTCCCTTGTTTTGAGGTGGGTTTCTTGTAGACAGCACATATAGGGATCTTGTTTTTGTATCCATTCAGCCAGTCTCTGTCTTTTGGTTGAGGCATTCAACCCATTTACATTTAAGATAATTATTGATAAGTATGATCCCATTGCCATTTACTTTGTTGTTTTGGGTTCGAGTTTATACACCTTTTCCATGACTTAAATTGAGGAAAGTAGGGAAAACCACTAGACCATTCAGGTATGACCTAAATCAAATCCCTTATGATTATACAGTGGAAGTGAGAAATAGATTTAAGGGACTAGATCTGATAGATAGAGTGCCTGATGAACTATGGAATGAGGTTCATGACATTGTACAGAAGACAGGGATCAAGACCATTCCCATTGAAAAGAAATGCAAAAAAGCAAAATGGCTGTCTGGGGGAGGCCTTACAAATAGCTGTGAAAAGAAGAGAAGCAAAAAGCAAAGGAGAAAAGGAAAGATATAAGCATCTGAATGCAGAGTTCCGAAGAATAGCAAGAAGAGATCAGAAAGCCTTCTTCAGCAATCAATGCAAAGAAATAGAGGAAAACAACAGAATGGGAAAGACTAGGGATCTCTTCAAGAAAATCAGAGATACCAAAGGAACATTTCATGCAAAGATGGGCTCGATAAAGGACAGAAATGGTATGGACCTAACAGAAGCAGAAGATATTAAGAAGAGATGGCAAGAATACACAGAAGAATTGTACAAAAAAGATCTTCATGACCCAGATAATCACGATGGTGTGATCACTGATTTAGAGCC
>NW_011495021.1:942060-942605 GCF_000754665.1 Bison bison bison
GAAGTCAAGTGGGCCTTAGAAAGCATCACTATGAACAAAGCTAGTGGAGGTGATAGAATTCCAGTTGAGCTATTTCAAATCCTGAAAGATGATGCCGTGAAAGTGCTGCACTCAATATGCTAGCACATTTGGAAAACTCAGCCATGGCCACAGGACTGGAAAAGGTCAGCTTTCGTTCCAATCCCTAAGAAAGGCAATGCCAAAGAATGCTCAAACTACCGCACAACTGCACTCATCTCACACACTAGTAGAGTAATGCTCAAAATTCTCCAAGCCAGGCTTCAGCAATATGTGAACTGTGAACTTCCTGATGTTCAAGCTTGTTTTAGAAAAGGCAGAGGAACCAGTGATCAAATTGCCAAAATCTGCTGGATCATCGAAAAAGCAAGAGAGTTCCAGAAAAGCATCTATTTCTTCTTTACTAACTATGCCAAAGCCTTTGACTGTGTGGATCACAATCAACTGTGGAAAATTCTGAAAGAGATGGGAATACCAGACCACCTGATCTGCCTCTTGAGAAATTTGTATGCAGGTCAGGAAGCAAC
>NW_011495021.1:943103-953688 GCF_000754665.1 Bison bison bison
AACGAAGATCATGGCATCCGGTCCCATCACTTCATGGGAAATAGATGGGGAAACAGTGTCAGACTTTATTTTTCTGGGCTCCAAAATCACTGCAGATGGTGACTGCAGCCATGCAATTAAAAGATGCTTAGTCCTTGGAAGGGAAGTTATGACCAACCTAGATAGCATATTCAAAAGCAAAGACATTACTTTGCCAACAAAGGTTCGTCTAGTCAAGGCTATGGTTTTTCCTGTGGTCATGTATGGATGTGAGAGTTGGACTGTGAAGAAGGCTGAGCGCCGAAGAATTGATGCTTTTGACTGTGGTGTTGGAGAAGACTCTTGAGAGTCCCTTGGACTGCAAGGAGATCCAACCAGTCCATTCTAAAGGAGATCAGCCCTGGGCTTTCTTTGGAAGGAATGATGCTGAAGTTGAAACTCCAGTACTTTGGCCACCTCATGCGAAGAGTTGACTCGTTGGAAAAAACACTGATGCTGGGAGGGATTGGGATCAGGAGGAGAAGGGGACGACAGAGGATGAGATGGCTGAATGGCATCGCTGACTCGATGGACGTGAGTCTGAGTGAACACCGGGAGTTGGTGATGGACAGGGAGGCCTGGCATGTTGCGATTCATGGGGGTGGCAAAGAGTCGGACATGACTGAGCGACTGATCTGATCTGATCCATGTTCCCTGCCTAGAGAAGATCCTTTAACATTTGTTGAAGAGCTGGTTTGGTGGTGCTGAATTCTCTCAGCTTTTGCTTGTCTGTAAATTTTTGATTTCTCCTTCATATTTGAATGAGATCCTTGCTGGGTACGGTAATCTGGGTTGTAGGTTTTTCTCTTTCATCACTGTAAGTCTGTCCTGCCATTCCCTTCTGGCCTGAAGAGTTTCTAGTGAAAGATCAGCTGTTATCCTTATGGGAATCCCCTTGTGTGTTATTTGTTGTTTTTCCCTTGCTGCTTTTAATATTTGTTCTTTGTGTTTGATCTTTGTTAATTTGATTAAAATGTGTTTTGGGGTGTTTCACCTTGGGTTTATCCTGTTTGGTGCTCTCTGGGTTTCTTGAACTTGGGTGGCTATTTCCTTCCTCATTTCAAGGAAGTTTTCAACTATTATCTCCTCAAGCATTTTCTCATCACCTTTCTTTTTGTCTTCTTCCTCTGGGACTCCTATGATTCGAATGTTGGGGTGTTTGATATTGTCCCAGAGGTCTCTGAGGTTGTCCTCATTTCTTTTAATTCCTTTTTTTTTTCTCTGCTTCATCTATTTCCACCATTATATCTTCCACCTCACTTATCCTATCTTCTGCCTCAGTTATTCTACTGTTAGTTCCTTCCAGAGTGCTTTTGATCTCAGTTATTGCATTATTCTTTAATGATAGAGTCTTCTTTATTTCTTCTAGGTCCTTGTTAAACTTTTCTTGCATCTTCTCAATCCTTGTCTCCAAATTATTTCTCTGTAACTCCATTTTGTTTTGAAAATTTTGGGTCATTTTTACTATCATAATTCTAAACTATTTTTCAGGTAGACTCCCTATCTCCTCCTCTTTTGTTTGGTTTGGTTGGCTTTTATCATGTTCCTTTACTGCTGAGTATTTCTCTGCCTTTTCATCTTGTTTAGATTGTTGTGTTTGGGGTGCCCTTTCTGTATGCTAGAAGTTTGTGGTTCCTCTTTGTTGTGGAGGGTCCTCCCTGTGGGTGGGGTTGGATGAGTGGCTTGTCAAGGTTTCCTGGTTAGGGAACCTTGCATCAGTGTTTTGGTGGGTGGTGCTGGATCTCTTCTCTTGGAGTGCAATGAAGTATCTAGTAGTGAGTTTTGAGGTTGTTATGGGTTTGGTGTGACTTTTTGCTGCCTGTATTTTAATGCTTAGGGTTATGTTCATGAGTTGCTGGAGAATTAGCTTGGTATGTCTTGCTCTGAAACTTGTTGGCTCTTGTGTGGAGCTTGGTTTCTGTGTAGATATGGAGGCTTTTGGATGAGCTCTTGTCAATTAATGTTTCCTGGAGTCAGGAGTTTTCTGGTGTTCTCAAGTTTTGGATTTAAGCCTCCTGCCTCTGGTTTTCAGTCTTATTATTACAGTAGCCTCAAGACTTCTCCATCCATACCACACCAATGATAAAACATGTAGATTAATGGAGAAAAGATTCTCCACAGTGAGGGACAACCAGAGAGGTTCACAGAGTTACATGGAGAAGAGAAGAGGGAGGAAGGAGACAGAGGTCACTAGGAGGAGAAGAGGGGAATCAAAAGGAGAGAGACAGATTTAGCCAGTAATCAGTTCCCTAAGTGTTCTCCACAGCCTGGAATACCCAGAGATTCACAGAGTCAGGTAGAGAAGAGAAGGGGGAAGGAGGAGATAGAGGTGACCTGGGGGAGAAAAAGGAGAGTCCAAAGGGGAAGAGGGAAGTCCAGCCAGTAATCACACTCCTAAGTAAAAATGGGTACTGAAGATTGTATTCTTAAAGGTACAAAATTTATAACAAACACCAAAAAGCAAAGATTAAAAATCTAGAGGTTAGACTCTCAAAAATATAATATTAAAAAAAAAATCACAAAAAATTATAAAATATATATATGAAATGTGCTTTAAAAATAAGGTCTTTTTTTGCAAAGTAGTAGTAGGTTATAAAAATGATAATTAAAGGAGTAATAAAGAACTTAAAATTTTTTTTTAATTTTTATTAAAAAAATATTATAGTAAAATATATCTAGGAATTTCTCTGGAACTGTTGAGGGCAATGTGGGGTCAGTTCATTTTCTGATAGTTTCTTGTTCCATCTTATACTTCTTCTCAAGGTCTATAGGCCCCTTCCAATGTAGTCGGTGCTAACTACAGGGTTTTAATCTGTTGCACCTGTCACTTCCAAAGTGGTTCCCTCTTTGTTTATTTTGGCTTCCTCTGTTTGCAAGTCTCTTCAGTGTCTAATTTCTGCCCTGACACAAGGAGGCGAAGGTGGTCACTTATTTAGGCTCATTTGCTCAGTCGTGCTGTGGGGAGAGAGGAACACTGCAAACAAATATCACTGGCGTGTGTGGGGAGTGCTCGCAGTGTCTGGGCCACACTGAGTTTGCCCCCGCTCATAGCGTGTGTGCTTTCCCAGTCTACACTGCTCAGGCTCCAGGTGTCTCTGCAGGGGAACTGTCTAAAGCGGGCCCTGGGTTGCATGCCCTTCCAAGGTCTAAGCTGCTCAGGTTCAGGTTCTCAGGTACTCCACAAAGGCACAGACTCAGTTGGGCCTGAGTTTTGTGCCCTTCCCATGTTTGAGCAACTCAGGCAACCAGGTGCTTGGTGAGCACAGTCTCCCCAGTTGTGTGGTGCCTCTTGTTGCCTCCCCAGTTCCAGCCGCTCGGTTTCCTGGGTGCGCAGTGGGAGCGCCATCTCAGGTGTGCCATGTACCACCTCTGGAGAGCTGATCTCTGACTGCAGCCCTCCTGGCAGATGTCAACCGTCCAGGATCCCAGGAAGACTTGGTTAGCAACTGGGAGCCTGCTCCCTGTTGGTAGACGATGCTGTCTCTGGGGCCAAGATGCCCCTTGCCTTCTGGCTCTGGCTGTTGCCTGCCTGCCTCTGGTGGGGGATGGGCCAGTCCGCAGCTGGGTAACTCTCCCCTGGTATTAGCTCAATCATTTTCTATGAGCGGCCCAGCAGTGCCTCAGGTTAGAGTTTTTCATGGGAAAGTTCTCTCTCGCTCTCTCTTTTTTTTTTTTTTTTCCTCTCTCTTTTTGGATATCCTACAGTTTGGGTTGCTATATATATATATGTATATGTATGTATGTATATGGGATAGACGGAGAAGACAATGGCACCCCACTCCAGTACTCTTGCCTGGAAACCCCCATGGACGGAGAAGCCTGGTAGGCTGCAGTCCATGGGGTAGCTAAGGATCAGACAGACACGACTGAGCCACTTTACTTTCACTTTTCACTTTCATGCATTGGAGAAGGAAATGGCAACCCACTCCAGTGTTCCTTCCTGGAGAATCCCAGGGATGGGGGAGCCTGGTGGGCTGCCATCTATGGGATCACACAGAGTCAGACACGACTGAAGCGACTTAGTAGCAGCAGCATCATACGGGGTAGATGGTAGTTTGTCTGTTCCCTCCAGTTAAAAGTTGTTCATAATATTAATATACCTAGCAAACAATTTATTTTCATCTGGTCTGTGAGCTAAGAATGTTTTTATATTTTTAAAGTGTCTTTTTAAAAAAAAATTGCATGTGCCACAAAAGCCTAAAGTATTTATTTTTTGGCCCTTAATAACAACAAAAACAGTTTTCCAGAAGCTGATTTTAGAGTATTTTTTTTTAATGTGGCATGAAAATGTAAGTCAGTGTTCTAGAGCCATTAAAACCATTTGAATCTAGACTAGTTGGTTTCAAATGTCATTGCCACTACCCACGACTTACATGAAATTGCAACTTGCTCTGGGCCTCAGTTAACTTATCTGTAGAACTGAAATATTGAAAACAATTATCTCATAGGGTTGTTGTAATTATTAAATGTGCTAATATATGCAAACAACAAATGAATGGAATGAAGTAAGACTAGAAAAGTTTATGTTGATCATTGCATTGTGTTGTTCTTTGAAGCAATACATAACACTAAAGATAAAAGAAAATTTCATATAGCTCAAAAAATTTAAAGCAAATGTTAATGTAATTAAAAGCAAAGATTGCATAATAGACATCATTGGAAATTTTATCCCATTTCTCTCAGCAATTTCCAGAATAAGCAGACAAAACTTAGCTAGGATAAAAGTGTATTCATTATGATTTACCAACTTTACTTAGTTGACATATATAGCATACAACACTCAATAACAGCAAAGCAATATTTTTTTTCCTTCCCAGTATATACCAAATAGCTGCTAAAATGGACCATATGCTGGCAAATAAAGCAAGCCTCAAAATTTTTCAAAGAAATGAAATTATACAAACTATATTCTCTAATCATAATAGAATTAAACTAGAAACAATAAAGATAACAAATTTCATTTATTACTAAACTTTATTCAAATGGATATAGATATATGTATGGCTGAGTGCCTTTGCAGTCCACTTGAAACTATCACCACATTGTTAATCTGCCATACTCTAATAAACAATAGTTTAAGAAAAATAAATTATTGAGCAAATTTACATTGAATATTGACAAAAGAAGAAATTTAAAATATAATTAGTCTTAATATTAATATAAGTAAATTACTTCTGTAATTTACAAACTTCCCAAATATAAAATCCAGTGCAAGTTGTATTTGTGGTGAACTATTCACTTCCAATTTTTTTTAAACTCTGTAGAAGTCCAGTTTTTGAATGTTCATGACATCCAGTCCCATCACTTCATGGAAAATAGATGGGGAAACAGTGACAGATTTTATTTTCTTGGGCTCCAAGATCACTCAGATGGTGATTGTAGCCATGAAATTAAAAGATACTTGCTCCTTGGAAGAAAAGCTATGACAAATCTAGACAGCATATTAAAAAGCAGAGACATTACTTTGCCAACAAAGGTCCTTCTCATCAAGGCTATGTTTTTTCCAGTAGTCATGTATGAATGTGAGAGTTGGACTATAAAGAAAGGTGAGAGCCAAAAAATTGATGCTTTTGAACTGTGGTGTTGGAGAAGATGCTTGAGAGTCCCTTGGACTGCAAGGAGATCCAAACAGTCAATCCTAAAGGAAATCAATCCTGAGTATTCATTGGAAGGGATGATGTTGAAGCTGAAACTCCAATACTTTGACTACCTGATGTGAAGAACTGACTCCTTGGAAAAGACCCTGATGCTGGGAAAGACTGAAGGAGGGAGGAGAAGGGGACAATAGAGGATGAAGTGGTTGGATGACATCACAGACTTGATGGACATGAGTTTGAGCAAGCTCCAGGAGTTGGTGATGGACGGGGAAGCCTGATGTGCCACAGTCCATGGGGTCACAAAGAGTTGGACACAACTGAATGAACTGAACTGAGAAGTCCAGTAAAATTGTGATACCAAATGTTAAAACAATATAACAAAAGTAAGTTTGCTTATCTATATGCTTTTTTATATAGATGCAAATATTTCTTAAAAATAGGAAATTGAATCTACAGACCCTAGAAAGATTTCATAAATAGTGGGGTTTATCTCACTGATCCAAGGCTTGTTCAGCATTTGAACATCAGTAACTCGGATTCACCTCATTAAGAGAGTAAAAGAAAAAAAAAAAAGGTATGATTATTTCACTTGATACAAAATGAATAATAATAAAAATCAATGCTCAATAGTGACCAAAGAAACAAACTGAGAATACGATGGAACTTCCTTAGTTTGGTAAACTCTACTAACACTATTTACTAAACTAAAAACTATCTACCTATTAAAAACCTACAGGGTTCATGATGAACAATTAAATGGTTACTCCGTTAGATAGTGAGCAAGACAGAGATGGTAACTATGAACTATGGTCTTAATTTTATTTGCAGAGGGTAGAGATGACACATCTTACTATAATTCTAATTTCCATTTACAGCATTTTCATTTCCTATTTTGGCAATTTATCCTTAACACTTTCCCAGGCTTTCTTCTTCTTCTTCTTCTTTTTTTTGGAGTATTTGTTGTGTAGTCCTTAAGTTGTATCTGACTCTTTGTGACCCCATGAACTGGAGCACACCAGATTTCCCTGTTTTTCACCATCTTCCAGAGTTTGCTTAAACTCATGTCCATTGAGTCAATGATACCATCCTACCATTTCATCATCTGTCGTCCCCTTCTCCAGCCTCAGGGTCTTTTCCAATGAGTCAGCTCTTTGCATCAGGTGGCCAAAGTATTGTAGTTTCAGCTTCAGTATGTGTCCTTCCAATGAATATTCAGGGTTGATTTCCTTTAGGGTTGATTGGTTTGATCTCTTTGTCGTCCAGTTTACTCTCAAGAGTCTTCTCCAGCATCAATTCTTTAGAATTCAGCCTTCTTAATGAATGATCTCTCACATTGTACATGACTACTGGAAAAATCATAGCGTTGACTAGCAGACTTGGTGGCAAAGTGATATCTCTGGTTTTTTATATGCTGCGTAGGTTTGTCTTAGCTTTTCTTCAAGGAGCAAGCATCTTTAAATTTCAAGGCTGCATTCACCACCTGCCGTGATTTGGAGCCCAAGAAAATAAAGTCTGTCATCATTTCCATTGTTTCCCCACCTATTTGCCATGAAGTGATGGGACCAGATGTCATGATCTTAGTTTTCTGAATGTTGAGCTTTAAGGCAAATTTTTCACTCTGCTCTTTCACTTTCATCAAGAGGCTCTTTTAATTTCGTGGTTGCAGTCACTGTATGCAGTGATTTTGGAGCCCAAGAAAACAAAATCTGTCACTGTTTCCACCTTTTTCACATCTATTTGCCATGAAATGATGGGACTAGATGCCATGATATTCTTTCTTTGAATGTTGAGGTTTAAGCCAGCTTTTTCATTCTCCTCTTTAACCCCTACTAAGAGGCTCTTGCATGAAATATTCCCTTGGTATCTTTAATTTTCTTTAAGAGATCTCTAGTCTCCCATTCTGTTGTTTTCCTCGATTACTTTGCATTGATCACTGAGGAAGGCTTTCTTATCTCTTCTTCCTATTCTTTGGAACTCTGCATTCAGATGCTTATATCTTTCCTTTTCTCCTTTGCTTTTCACTTCTCTTCTTTTCACAGCTATTTGTAAGGCCTCCCCAGACAGCCATTTTGCTTTTTTGCATTTCCTTTCCATGGGGATGGTCTTGATCCCTGTCTCCTGTACAATGTCACAAACCTCTGTCCATAGTTCATCAGGCGCTTTATCAGATCTAGTCCCTTAAATCTATTTCTCACTTCCACTGTATAATCATAAGGGATTTGATTTAGGTCATACCTGAATGGTCTAGTGGTTTTCCCTGCATTCTTCAACTTAAGTCTGAATTTGGCAATAAGGAGTTCATGATCTGAGCCACAGTCAGCTCCTGGTCTTGTTTTTGCTGACTGTATAGAGCTTCTCCATCTTTGGCTGCAAAGAATATAATCAATCTGATTTCGGTGTTGACCATGTCGTAACGGCCATGTATAGAGTCTTCTCTTGTGTTGTTGGAAGAGGGTGTTTGCCATGACCAGTGCATTCTCTTGGCAAAACTCTATTAGCCTTTGCCATGCTTCATTCCATACTCCAAGGCCAAATTTGCCTGTTACTCCAGGTGTTTCTTGACTTCCTACTTTTGCATTCCAGTCCCCTATAATGAAAAGGACATCGTTTTTGGGTATTAGTTCTAAAAAGTCTTGTAGGTCTTCATAGAACCATTCAACTTCAGCTTCTTCAGCATTACTGGTTGGGGCATAGGCTTAGATTACCATGATATTGAATGGCTTACCTTGCAAACGAACAGAGATCATTCTGTTGTCTTTGAGATTGCATCCAAGTACTACATTTCAGACCCTTTTGTGGACAATGATGGCTACTCCATTTCTTCTAAGGGGTTCCTGCCCACACTAGTAGATATAATGGTCATTTGAGTTAAATTCACCCATGCCAGTCCATCTTAGTTCTCTGATTCCTAGAATGTCAACATTCACTCTTGCCATCTCCTGTTTGACTACTTCCAATTTGCCTTGATTCATGGACCTGACATTCCAGGTTCCTATGCAACATTGCTCTTTACACCATTGAACCTTGCTTCTATCACCAGTCACATCCACAGCTGGGTATTGTTTTTGCTTTGACTTCATCCCTTCATTCTTTCTGCAGTTATTTCTCCACTGATCTCCAGTAGCATACTGGGCACCTGCCAACCCAGGGAGTTCCTCCTTCCGTATCCTATCATTTTGCCTTTTCATACTGTTCATGGGGTTCTCAAGGCAAGAATATTGAAGTGGTTTGCCCTTCCCTTCTCCAGTGGACCACATTCTGTCAATCTCTCCACCATGACCCGCCTGTCCTAGGTGGCCCCATACGGCATGGCTTAGTTTCATTGAGTTAGACAAGGCTGTGGTCCGTGTGATCAGAATGGCTAGTTTTCTGTGATTATGGTTTCAGTGTGTCTGCCCTCTGATGCCCTCTTGCAACACCTACCATCTTACATGGATTGTTCTTATCTTGGATGTGGGGTATCTCTTCACGGCTACTCCAGCAAAGCTCAGCCATTGCCCCTTACCTTGGACGAGGGGTACCTCCACACAGCCACCCCTCCTGACCTTGAATGTAGAGTAGCTCCTCTCGGCCCCCCTGCACCTGCGCAGCCACCACTCTGTGGACATGGGGTTGCTCTTCTCAGCCCTCTTCCCTGATTTCAGGCCAAGGGAATATTTCATGCAAAGATGGGCTTGATAAAGGACAGAAATGGTATGGACCTAACAAGCAGAAGATATTAAGAAGAAGTGGCAAGAATACACAGGAGAAGTGTACAAAAAAGAGCTTCACGATGCAGATAATCACCATGGTGTGATTACTCACCTAAAGCCAGATATCCTGGAATGTGAAGTCAAGTGGGCCTTAGAAAGCATCACTACAAGCAAAGCTAGTGGAGGTGATGGAATTCCAGTTGAGCTCTTTCAAATCCTGAAAGATGATGCTGTGAAAGTGCTGCACTCAATACGCCAGAACATTTGGAAAACTCAGCAGTGGCCACAGGACTGGAAAAGGTCAGTTTTCATTCCCATCCCAAAGAAAGGCAATGCCAAAGAATGATCAAACTACTGCACAATTGCACTCATCTCACATGCTAGTAAAGTAATGCTCAAAATTCTCCAAGCCAGGCTTCAGCAGTACGTGAACCGTGAACTTCCAGATTTTCCAGCTGGTTTTAGAGAGGGCAGAAAAACCAGAAAACAAATTGCCAACATCCACTGATCACTGAAAAAGCAAGAGTGTTCCAGAAAAACTTCTATTTCTGCTTTATTGACTATGCCAAAGCCTTTGACTGTGTGGATCACAATAAACTGGAAAATTCTGAAAGAGATGGGAATACCAGACCACCTGACCTGCCTCTTAAGAAACCTGTATGTAGGTCAGGAAGCCACAGTTAGAACTGGACATGGAACAACAGACTGGTTCCAAATAGGAAAAGGAGTGCGATGAGGCTGTATATTGTCACCCTGCTTATTTAACTTATATGCAGAGTACATCATGAGAAACATTGGGCTGGAAGAAACACAAGCTGGAGTCAAGATTGCCGGGAGAAATATCAATAACCTCAGATATGCAGATTGACACCACCCTTATGGCAGAAAGTGAAGAGAAACTCAAAAGCCTCTTGATGAAAGTGAAAGAGGAGAGTGAAAAAGTAGCTTAAAACTCAACATTCAGAAAATGAAGATCATGGCATCTGGTCCCATCACTTCACAGGAAATAGATGGGGAAACTGTGGCTGACTTTATTTTTTTGGGCTCCAAAATCACTGCAGATGGTGACTGCAGCCATGAAATTAAAAGACGCTTACTCCTTGGAAGGAAAGTTATGACCAACCTAGATAGCATATTCAAAAGCAGAGACATTACTTTGCCAACAAAGGTCCATCTAGTCAAGGCTATGGTTTTTCCTGTGGTCATGTATGGATATGAGAGTTGGACTGTGAAGAAAGCTGAGTGCCGAAGAATTGATGCTTTTGAAGTGTGGTGTTG
>NW_011495021.1:953788-955142 GCF_000754665.1 Bison bison bison
AAAAAAATAAAAAGACGCTTACTCCTTGGAAGGAAAGTTATGACCAACCTAGATAGCATATTCAAAAGCAGAGACATTACTTTGCCAACAAAGGTCCATCTAGTCAAGGCTATGGTTTTTCCTGTGGTCATGTATGGATATGAGAGTTGGACTGTGAAGAAAGCTGAGTGCCGAAGAATTGATGCTTTTGAAGTGTGGTGTTGGAGAAGACTCTTGAGAGTCCCTTGGACTGCAAGGAGGTCCAACCAGTCCATCTTAAAGGAGATCAGTCCTGAGTGTTCATTGGAAGAACTGATCCTGAAGCTGAAACTCCAATACTTTGGCCATCTCATGCGAAGAGTTGACTCATTGGAAAAGACCCTGATGCTGGGAGGGATTGGGGGCAGGAGGAGAAGGGGACGACAGAGGATGAGATGGTTGGATGGCATCACCAACTTGATGGACATAAGTTTGGGTAAACTCCGAGAGTTGGTGATGGACAGGGAGGCCTGGTGTGCTGCCATTCATGGGGTCAAAAAGAGTCGGACACGACTTAGTGACTGAACTGAACTGAACTGAAGAGGCTCTTGAGTTCCTCTTCTCTCTGCCATTAGCGTGGTATCAAGTTGTTGATGATTCTCCCAGAAATCTTGATTTCAGCTTGTGAGTCATCCAGCCTGGCATTTTGCATGATGTACTCAATATATAAGTTAACAAACAGGGTGACAGTATACAGCTTTGACATACTTCTTTCCCTATTTTGAACCAGTCTGCGGTTCCATGTTCAGTTCTGTTGCTTCTTGTCCTGCACATGGGTTTCTCAGAAGACAGGTAAGGTGCTCTGTTACTCCCATCTCTTTAAGAATTTTCCAGAATTTGTTGTGATCCACACAGTCAAAGGCTTTATTGGAGTATAGTTTATACTATAGTTTATACTTCTTAATGTATAAGTTTCTGCTGTGCAACAAAGTGAATCAGTTACATATGCCTGTGTGTGTGTGTGTACTCAGTCACATTCAACCCTTTTGCAACCCCATGGACTGTTGCCCACCAGATTGCTCTGTCCATAGGATTTCCCAGGCAAGAATATTGGAATGGGTTACCATTTCCTTCTCCAGGGTATCTTCCTGACACAGGGATCAAACCCAGACATTCTGCATTACAAGCGAATTCTTTACCACTGAGCAGCCTGGGAAGACCACACCTATTAGAATGGCCAAAATCCATAAAACTGACAAAAACAAATAATGGTGAAAATATACAGCAACAGGAACACTCACTCATTGCTGAGAGAAATGGAAAATGGTATAACCATTTTGGAAGACATTTTGGCAATTTCTTACAAAGCTAAGTGGCTGACTTTATTTGGTTGGGG
>NW_011495021.1:955426-1009216 GCF_000754665.1 Bison bison bison
GACCAACCTAGATAGCATATTCAAAAGCAGAGACATTACTTTGCCAACAAAGGTCCATCTAGTCAAGGCCTGGTTTTTCCAGTGGTTATGTATGGATATGAGAGTTGGACTGTGAAGAAAGCTGAGCACTGAAGAATTGATGCTTTTAAACTGTGGTGTTGGAGAAGACTCTTGAGAGTCCCTTGGACTTCAAGGAGATCCAACCAGTCCACTCTAAAGAAGATCAGTCCTGGGTGTTCTTTGGAAGGAATGATGCTGAAGCTGAAACTCCAGTACTTTGGCCACCTCATGAGAAGAGTTGACTCATTGGAAAAGACTCTGGTGCTGGGAGGGATTGGGGGCGGGAGGAGAAGGGGAGGACAGAGGATAAGATGGCTGGATGGCATCACCGACTCGATGGATATGAGTTTGAGTGAACTCTGGGAGTTGGTGATGGACAGGGACATGCTGCGATTCACGGGGTCACAAAGAGTTGGCCATGACTGAGCGACTGAAAGGAACTGAACTGAACTATAAAGCTAAACTGCATCTTACCACAGGATCCAGCAATTGCACCACCATGTGTTTATCGAATTGAGTTGAAAACGATGTCCACTCAAAACCTGCACATGTGTTTTTTACAGTAGCTTTATTCAAAATTGTCACAAACTAGAAGCCAACATTCACTGCCAACAAGTGAATGGATAAACAAACTGTGGCACATTTAGACAATGTGATATTAGTGACCTCTGTAAAGAAATGAGCTGTCAAGCCTTAAAAATATAGAGGAGTCTTGTGCTTATTGCTATTACCTATGTCTATTGCTAAGAAAACTAGTCTGAAAGGCTATATATGATTCCAACTACATGACATTTTGGAAAAGGCAGCAATTCTATTCTAGGTGTATAATCAAAAGAAACTTTTGAACATGAAACCGAATATATATCAAGATATTTATCTTTTCCATCATTAGTAAGATGTGCAGAAGTAAAAATGAACAAATATAGCAATATAGGACACATTGGTGAATGTCACAAACATTATATGGTGTGAAAAATGCATATACTTTGACTACATTGGTATAAAACATAAAAATAACTATTTTATGTATATATACAATGTAGTAAATCTATGAAAATCAAAATAGTGGAAAACTGTTAGAAGGAATAGGGCTTCATGATTGCAGAGAGGCACCTTAAACTTCCAGCATGCTGGGCGTTGTCATGTTGACCAGGATGGTGGTAACATGGTGTTTTCTTTATGGTTGTTTTTCAAATGAACATATATGTCTTCTACACTCTTTTTATGTAGTTTATATCTCACAATAAAATTAATGATAAAAGGATGGATGAAAGAAAAGAGAGGAGAGGTATGAGTCTATGTTTTCACAGCTTTTGACTGGAATGAGGAGATAAAACAGCAGCAATAGAGAAAGGCACACAGAGAGAAATTTCTTTTCCTAAAGTTCAAAGAATCTGGAATAAATATCTAGCTTGCAATAATAATACGGGAAAAGAGAGGGAGAACATGTTTTGATCTCAGTTGATTTTAGTTTAAGAGTTGCATTTGTCTATCTACAAACATCTAAGAATCAAAATGCAAAGAGATAGAGTGGTGTTTTGAATGATGCCAGTGGCTCTAGCACTGGAGTCCGACTGGGGCTCTATTGGAGGAAAGATTAGTCCAAGGATCAAGCACCACACAGATTTTGTTCCACATTTTCCTCACCCAGAATCCTGCAAGTCCTTTGACATTGCATCCTAATCCAGTGTCTGAAATAATAATCCAGTGTGCTGGAATAATTCTGAGATCAAGTGAAGAATAAGGATTGGATGTATTATGGGTGGAAATTTGGGAGAACTGGAGACAGGGTAGCAGTGGCTTTTGTTGTAAATGAAAGGAGGAACTAAAAAGGAAGAGGAAAAAAATTCCCCACTGGAACAACAAGGGAAAATGTAGTTCTTGTGGCCATATGGAAAGAGGTATATCAAATAAAATTTTGAAAAGCCTCCTGTACTTTCCGTTCTTATAAAATTGAAATATACTAGTCATTAGGCTGCCAGTAAGTTATAATAAATTTAGGAAATTTTAATGCAATACATTAGCTCAATTGAAAACAGAAGTGTCAATTTGACTTTAATAGATTGAATATTGAATATATATTCCTCTACAAAGGAAAATTAGTGTAAACTTCATTTCTAAGTTGATGCACAAATTCAACCTCTGTTCAACTGGGCCAGCATATTTAATTCTCTTCTTCTGAAGAATTATATATGACAGTTTCTAAGGTGATTTGGGCCAGAAAAACTTCTTTTGATACTATATTTTGTATACTGAGGTTTAGTTCAGATAAGTTCAGTCGCTCAGTTCTCTCCGACTCTTTGCAACCCCATGGACTGCAGCACGCCAGGCCTCCCTGTCCATCACCAACTCCCGGAGTTTACCCAAACTCATGCCAGTTGAGCTGGTGATGCCATCCAACCATCTCATCCTCTGTCATCCCCTTCACCTCCCATCCTCAATCTTTCCCAGCATCAGGATCTTTTTAAATGAGTCAGTTTTTCACATCAGGTGGCCAAAGTGCTGGAGTTTCAGCTTCAACATCAGTCCTTCCAATGAATATTCAGAATTGATTTCCTTTAGGATGAACTGGTTGGATCTCCTTGCTGTCAAAGGAACTCTCAAGAGTGTTCTCCAACACCACAGTTCAAAAGCATCAATTTTTCAGCATTCAGCTTTCTTTATAGTTCAACTCTCACATCCATACATGACTACGGGAAAAAACATAGCCTTAACTAGATGGGCCTTTGTTGGCAAACTAATGTCTTTGCTTTTTAATATGCTCTCTAGGCTGGTCATAACTTTTTTTCCTAAGGAGTAAGCATCTTTTAATTTCATGGCTGCAATCACCATCTGCAGTGATTTTGGAGCCCCCCAAAATAAAGTCTGACACTGTTTCCACTGTTTACCCATCTATTTGCGTCAAGTCATGGGAACAGATGCCATGATCTTAGTTTTCTGAATGTTGAGTTTTAAGACAACTTTTTCACTCTCCTCTTTCACTTTCATCAAGAGATTCTCTAGTTCCTCTTCGGTTTCTGCCATAAGGGTGGTATCATCTGCATATTTGAGGTTATTGATATTTCTCCCAGCAATCTTGACTCCAGCTTGTGCTTCAACCAGCTCAGCATTTCTCATGATGTGCTCTGTATATAAGTTAAATAAGCAGGGTGACAATATACAGCCTTGACATACTCCTTTTCCTATTTGGAACCAGTCTGTTGTTCCATGTCCAGTTCTAACTGTGGCTTCCTGACCTGCATACAGGTTTCTCAAGAGGCAGGTCAGGTGTGCCCATCTCTTTCAGGATTTTCCACAGTTTATTGTGATCCACACAGTCAAAGGCTGTGGCATACTCAATAAAGCAGAAACGAATGTTTTTCTGGAACTCTCTTGCTTTTTCTATGATCCAGCAGATGTTGGCAATTTGATCTCTGGTTCCTCTGCCTTTTCTAAAACCAGCTTGGACATCTGGAAGTTCACGGTTCACGTATTGCTGAAGCCTGGCTTGGAGAATTTTGAGCATTACTTTACTAGCATGTGAGATGAGGGTAATTGTGCAGTAGTCTGAGCATTCTTTGGCATTGCTTTTCTTTGGGATTGGAATGAAAACTGACCTTTTCCAGTCCTGTGGCCACTGCTGAGTTTTCCAAATGTGCTGGCATATTGAGTGCAGCACTTTCACAGCATCATCTTTTAGGATTTATAATAGCTCAATTGGAATTCCATCACCTCCACCAGCTTTGTTTGTAGTGATGCTTCCTAAGGCCCACTTGACTTCACGTTTCAGGTTGTCTGACTCTAGGTGAGTGATCACACCATCATGATTATCTGGGTCTCTTAATATTTTTTTCTTTGGAAATATATTTCTATGGTCTCTGCTCAACAACAAAGTCCTTTAGTGTAGGATCCAAGTAGCAAGGTGGTGCTTTTCTCTTACATGTTCATTTGGTCAGTAATTATTTATTGGGCTAAATTGCTAGGAACTTAAAAAGGTATAAAGATTCAAAGAAAAATAGGACTTGGTCATATATGTGGGTTAGATGATGGTTGGAGAAAGGGGGTTCATTAGAGATGAGCAGATGCTTAGAATATAATATAGTGAATCCAATAATGAAAGTAACATATGGGCTCTGAAAACTCAGATTAAGAGCATCTTGCCCAGGTTTGGAGGAGTACAAGTTAAGTCAGAAGAGTTTTCATAAGTAATCTTATTCTTAACAGGAGAATAAATTGTAGTAGTTAGAATCTGCAACAGGCAAAATGAAAAAGTATTCTAGATAAAAGAAGAACTTGAATAAGGTGAAATCAATGAAAAACACACAATGTGTATATAAAGGAAATATACTAGCTGTTCTTTGCTGATGACATACAAATATTAAGACGGGAAATAGGATAATAAATTAGGTCATAGTTAGGTGGGGTCTTCATCTTACAGAGGTTCACACACAAAGTTAAAAATATTGGCCATTATTCTATAACCAGAAAATATGTTTTAAGCAGATATATGACCCAATCATGGCTGTGGGCTAGGTAAGTCATTCTGAGACTCATGCGGAGTACAGAGCTGATAAGAAGTATGATAACAGGGTAGATCAAGAGGGAGGCTTTAGATCAATCCATGGAAGAGGTGATGAAATCCTGAACTAAAGCAAAAATGATGGAAATAGAGATTCATGCAAATGAGTCAGGAATTACTGTTTCAAGTGCCAGAGAGCCAAATCCAAAATGCATGAGCAAAACAGGAACAAAAAGCCTGAGTATAAGCACAAATTGATAAGGGGTACTAATGATTACACCATCATGCATTGCTTTGGCTCCAAATCCCAAATATGCTTCCAATTTAGCTCTATCTTCAGGCATATTTTTTTCTCTCTCATAGGCTCCAAAATCACTGTAGATGGTGAGTGTAGCCATGAAATTAAAAGAGGCTTGCTCCTTGGAAAAAAAACTATGACAAGCCTAGACAACATATTAAAAAGCAAAGACATCACTTTGTCAATAAAGGTCCATAGAGCCAAAGCTATGATTTTTCCAGTAGTCATGTATGGATGTGAGAGTTGAACCATAAAGAAGGCTGAGCACTGAAGAAGTGATGCTTTTGAACTGTGATGCTGGAAAAGATTCTTGAGAGTCCCTTGGGCTGCAAGGAGATCCAACCAGTCAATCCTAAAGGAAATCGATCCTGAATATTCATTGGAAGGACAGATGCTGAAGCTGAAACTCCAATCCTTTGGCCACCTGATGTGAAGAGCTGACTTCATTAGAAAACACCCTGATGCTGGGAAAGATTGAGGGCAGGAGGAGAAGGGGGTGACAGAGGTTGAGATGTTTGGATGGCATCACTGACTCGATGGATGTGAGTTTGAGCAAACTCCAGGAGATAGTGAAGGACAGGGAAGCCTGGCATGATGTAGTCCATGGGGTAGCAAAGTGTCAGATACGACTTAGTCTTTGAACAGCAACGATGTAGTGACAGAGCTCCACTCTCACAATCTTGCAATTCTAAACATATATAAAACAGGAGCTTCGTTTTTATACCGAAATTTCACAAAACTCTTGAGATTTTCTTTGGTTATAAAAAAAAAAACCACAGATGCATCATTGAACAAATGACAGTGACTGAGTACAATGGTGAAGGACTTAAGGAAATCATAAGAGATCCAGGTTTTCAAGTATGAAAGAAAATATATAGACAGAATATTTTTTAAAAAGCTATATGTAGGCATGAAGATGCAGTTCTGTTACCCCGAGTGGGATATCTCAATGAACATTCTAGAAAACTTTGGATACTGTTCATAAGATGGACTGGGCCTTTCCTCTAACCAAAACAGACAAACAAATAAATAACAACAACAACAAAAAAAAACATTGTTACTATTAATTTTTTAGAAAAAGAAAAGGTGTTTATAAAGAAATGAAAATTTATAAATTGCAAATAAGAGTCTGAATCTTAGCACTCTGGGTCTAAGATATAAATTTGAATATTATAAAAATATGTATGGTTTAGATTTACACATAATTACCCTGGAAAACTGTGTAGAATGAGAAGCATGGTATATTGAAGATAAAAAACTGGTCTCTAATAATGATCATTATTGTACATAACTATATTCCTGGCTCTCCTCCTCTATTTTTTATTTCCTATAGCAACCTTTGAGCTCCAAATTCAGTGCAAAGAAATCTAGGCCTTAAAGACTAAGAATATTTCATAAGTTTAGACAAATTGTAAATGCAGCTTCAACAATTGAAACACAAGTTGTAGTTACCTGAGGCCACAATCTTTTTCTACCCACACTGAATAGCACCTGTTCAAAGAAGATAACATTGATAAAACTACTGTTTCTACAAGGTTTGCACACCCACAACAACATAAATACCAAAGCATTGACCTTCCTGCTTAAAGCATCTTTCTAAGCTATAAAATAGAGACCTGTCTACAGGATGATTCACATCAGTAATCCAATATAATCTGCTGGTCTCAAAATCTTTGACATATTTTCCATTTTTTATTCTTTTCTTGCCCAGGTCAATATACTTACAGAAACACTAAGGCCTAAATTATTATCAAATTATTCAATTGTTGAAAAAGGAGAAAGAGTCTCAGTTAATCTAATTTGTCACAACTCATTAAGACACAGAAATACTAGTCTTCTGTTAAGAAGGAAAAAGTTGGGCACACATTACTACAGGAGTTAAAACTGCTTGCAGGATTTTTGATTACTTGATTCAATAAAATGAAATTGAATCAACAGCATCACCTCCTTTAACATGGATAGAGCCTACCAATGGTGCTTAGGCAGACAGGCATAGACTACTCATTCAACAAAGTCATGACCAATTCTACTTGTGAATGACACATTAGTGAAATACGACAGTAGTCATCTACAGACATAAACCCCAGAACTGTGAAAAATAACTTTGTGAATTCACATACCTTTTTCTAGTTTTATAACAAAAGTGTGGCTATCTAATATAAACTAATTTTCAACACTTCTCAATTCATTGGCTTTTAAGAATAATAGAGTCATAAACTGGGCTTCCTTGGTGGCTCAGTGGTAAAGAATCCACCAGCCAACATAGGAGATGCAAGTTTGATCCCTGGGTTGGGAAAATCCCCTAGAGAAGGAAATGGCAACCCACTCTAGTATTCTTGCTTGGGAAATCCCATGGACACAGGAGCCTGGTGGGCTACACTCCATGGGGTCACAAATAATTGGACATGAGTCAGAGACTGAAGAGTCACAAATCACATGATTTTGTATTGCTTGTTTGCTTAGCATCCATGATGAAAGTGAAAAGTATAGGTGTTAGTCGTTCAGTTTTGACCCTATGGACTGTAGTCCATCAGGTTCCTCTCTCCATGGAATTTTCCAGCAAGAACATTGGAGTGGGTAGCCATTCCATTCTTCAGGAGATCTTCCTAACCCAGGGATCAAACCCAGGTCTCCTACATTGCAGGCAGATTCTTTACCATCTGAGCCAACAACATCCATGATATGACAGAGGAAAAACTATGACCATACATATATATTGTTAATTTTTAAATGTTTTCCTCATAAAGCACAGAAGAATTACATTGAACACAGTCATTGGATTTACAATTTTTGAATGTTAACTGACTTTATCTAATTTTAATTGAAGAAAACATCTCTTTGTTTGGGGGATTGAGAACTTGTTCATTTTTCCTTGCCGCATTATATTCCTATCAAGGGTGCACTTTCACTCTCCCTGATACCATCTATTATTTGTATTCAGATGTGTAAAGGATATAAATCATACAATTTACATCCCCATGGACTTTCATGGCTCATATACTCATAAAAGCCAACATCACTTCAAGTATTGTTGGACATCCTCTCCTTTATCTGTGTGTATTATTTTTCTTTCCTACATAAACTTTACTGACTTAAGGGGAGTAAACAGATCCCTGAACTCGTTTCTTCTTATTGGTTTCTTTTGTTCCATATCACTCATTATACATTTCTCTTAATTAACAAGACGTATCCTTTAGGATTGTTTTTCTGTTTTCACTTCAGCATATTTCCATTAATTGTCAGCAATTACATATAAAAAGCCATACTAAATAACAAATATGAGCTTCCTAAAAGGGAAAGAAAAAAGCCAAAAATTTCTTTCACTCTAAAATCTCGGAAAATTTTATGGTATTCAAACTCATCCAGTGAAATAAACTCTGGAACTATATTTACTTTATAAACCAAGATAATGCAAAAGACAATAAACTTCTTGAGAGATTACTTCTTGTCTAAATTATACAGTATCCTTGCAAACTTCTTGTGATAGAGCATAGCATCTCTGCTTCATTTCCTTTATAGACATATAATCTTTAGTCTCCCTGTGACTGATGACTTTCCTTGTATTCACTCTTCTAAAGTATACCTCAAGGTGATTTTCCCCATATAGCACTAGTCCTTCAAAGCTCTGTGAAATCAAGTTTCTTTAATCAAATGTGTTTGGAAAAGGTTGTATACACTTGAATATTCATAATGCACATTAGCATTCCAAGCACTTGATTCACATATTCATACCAATATGACCACCTGAACGCTTCTATAGACAAATGTTCTCACATTCAAAAATGTCCCACACTGACTCATGATATCCCAGAAAATGTCACCATCATTTAATCAATGAGCCAAGGCCAGAGGTTTGCTGTTATCCTTGATGTGTCCCTAAATCTCACTGTGGCAGGTAGAATTCTAAAATGTCCCAGATGATCCAGGCCCTTTTCAAATCTCCTTCCTGAGACTGTGGAAGAACCAGTTAGTATAATGAGATATTAGTTCCATGATTATGCTATATTGTGTGGCACAGTTGACTGTGAGAAAGGGAGACCATCCTCACAAGGATAGGAACTTTGCGCCAAAAGTGATCTGAAGTGTAGAGGGACACTCCACAGGAGGGAGATTCTGTACTGTAGGTTTCAAAATACAGTTGTTACTTGGCAAGGAATTCAAGCACCTTCTGGTTGCTAAGAACAGTCCCCAACTGACAGGCAGTAAAATATGGGGCCTCAATTTTAGAACCCTGAGAAAAGTTGTTTTGCCAACAACTTGAGTGAGCTTGGAAGTGCATTTTCCCTAGAAACTCCAAATAAGAACTAAGAAATCCCTGATTTCAGCCTTGTAATTCCTAAATAAAATTTCCAGCCACAACATGCTGGACTTCTGACTTACAGAACTGTGAGCAAGCAAATGGGTATTAGGTTGTTAAATTGGTAATTTGTTATGCAATAGAAAACTAGCACACTCAAACCCCAACGCCACCAATTTCTGTTGAATCTATTCTGTACTTACAAATTTGTCTACTTTCCATCTCATTAACCACCATCCTGATCTAAGTCGCCATCTTTTCTCACCTAGACTTCAAATTTCCTGCTGACATATCCTCTTAACTGTCTATTCTTTACATAGAAACTAGGGGGTCTTTTTTAAAGACATAATTCTATTCTTATCAAACCTCCTCTGCTTTAAAACCTACAATTACTTCTCATTACTTTCAAAGCACAATTTTTTCAACAGATGTAGAAAATAAACTTATGGTTACTGAGAGACTCAATTCCTCTCTCAATTCCTTAGGGCTTCCTTGTAGCTCAGTCAGTAAAGAATTTCCCTGCAGTGCAGGAGACCTGGGTTCAATCCCTGGGTCGGAAAAATCCCCTGGAGAAGGAAATGGCAACTCACTCCAGTATCCTTGCCTGGAAAATCCCATGGACAGAGGAGCCTAGTGGGCTGCAGTCCATGGGGTTGCAAACAGTCTGGCACGACTGAGCAACTAACACTTTGATAAGAAGTCCGGACTTCCCAAGGAGGAGAGAGGGTCTGGGGCTCTCGAAGAGGAGATGGGGGTCTGAAACTCTCAAGGAGGAGGAAAGGACAAACGTCTTTTTTTTTTTCTCTCTCTACGTTCCTTAGTCTTAGTCACATAAAACCTTTTTTTCTTTAAGTCCGGAACTAATGACTACACAAAAAACAAGTCAGTTTAAACTCTATACTAAGGATTATATAACAACAATGTATCCTGTTTGAGGACAGTTTCTCACTCCTGAAAACTTTGTGACTAATCCTGTCATCTTAAAATGTAAATTGTGAGAGTGGGTCTGGCAAAATGTTTACAACCTTGAGACATTCTTTTGATTTATTATAATAACTAATTTAAAAAGTGAAAGAAATGGCAACCCACTCCAGTATTCTTGCCTGGAGAGTTCCATGGACAGAGGAGCCTGGAAGGTTCCCAGTCCATGGGATCGCAAGAGTTGGACACGAAGTAGTGACTAAACCACCACCACTGCCCCTGCTTAGACTAGCGAGGGGGGCACTCTCCGTCCCCCTTCTGATGTCTATGTCAGAAGCTTTCTCAGTCCCTTTTCATTCTATAATAAAACTCTGCTACACAAAAGCTCTAGAGTGATCAAGCCTGGTCCCTGGTCCCAAAGCTATATCTTCAGAGATCACGACTCTGACATCATTCACCATAAGCTATCATTTTTCATTTCTGTTCAACTCAGCCGCTGAGTCATGTCCAACTCTTTGTGACCCCATGGACTGCAGCACGCCAGGCCTCCCTGTCCATCACCAGCTCCCGGAGTTTACCCAAACTCATGACCACCGAGTCGATGACACCATCCAACCATCTCACACTCTGTCATCCCCTTCTCCCCCTGCCTTCAATCTTTCCCAGCATCAGGGTCTTTTCAAATGAGTCAGTTCCTTGCATCAGGTGGCCAAAGTGTTGGAATTTCAGCTTCAACATCAGTCCTTTCAATGAACATTCAGGATTGATTTCCTTTAGAATGGACTGGTTGGATCTCCTTGCAGTCCAAGGAACTGTCAACATCCATACATGACTACAGGAAAAACCACAGCCTTGACAAGATGGACCTTTGTTGGCAAAGTAATGTCTCTGCTTTTGAATATGCTGTCTAGGTTGGTCATAACTTTTCTTCCAAGGAGTAAGCATCTTTTTATTTCACGGCTGCAGGCACCATCTGCAGTGATTTTGGAGCCCCCAAAAATAAAGTCTGACACTGTTTCCACTGTTTCCCGTCTATTTGCCATGAAGTGATGGGACCAGATACAATGATCTTCGTTTTCTGAATGTTGAGCTTTAAGCCAAATTTTTCACTCTCCTCTTTCACTTTCATCAAGAGGCTCTTTAATTCTTCTTCACTTTCTGCCATAAGGGTGGTGTCATCTGCATATCTGAGGTTATTGATATTTCTCCCAGCAATCTTGATTCCAGCTTGTGCTTCATTCAGCCCAGTGTTTCCCATGATGTAATCTGCATATAAGTTAAATCAGCAGGGTGACAATATACATCCTTGACATACTCCTTTTCCTATTTGGAACCAGTCTGTTGTTCCATGTCCAGTTCTAACTGTGCTGACCTGCATACAGGTTTCTCAAGTGGCAGGTCAGGTGGTCTGGTATTCCCATCTCTTTCTGAATTTTCCACAGTTTTTGGTGATCCACACAGTCAAAGGCTTTGGCATAGTCAACAAAGCAGAAATAGATGTTTTTCTGGAACTCCCTTGCTTTTTCTATGATCCAGAGGATTTTGGCAATTTGATCTCTGGTTCCTCTGCCTTTTCTAAAACCAGCTTGATCATGTGGAAGTTCATGGATCACTTACTGTTGAAGCCTGGCTTGGAGAATTTTGAGCATTACTTTACTAGTGTGTGAAATGAGTGTAATTGTGTGGTAGTTTGAGCATTCTTTGGCAATGTCAAAGTTATCATTATCAAGGGGAAAAGAAAAGCAGGGATAAATTGGGAAATTGGAATTGACATACACGCACACTATATATAAAATAGATAAGTAATAACGACCTTCTATATAGCACAGGAAACTCTACTCGCTACTTTATAATGACTTATATTGGAAAGGAATCTAATAAACAGTGGATATATGTATATGCATAACTGATTCACTGTGCTACACAGAAGAAACACAACATTCAAATCAACTATGCGTCAATAAATTTAAGGTAAAAAAATCCTTAACTGAAACTCTGCCTATCTCTCCTACCATTACAGTGGTAATTTTTCTGTTCCAGAACCATGTTTCTTTCCATGTCCTATTCCCTTTCCCAGGGCACTCTGCTTTCTTCTTCAACCCCATGTCCCCCAACTAATCCTTGTGAATTATGAAGGAAACAATCTAAAGTTACATTCTCCGGGAAATTTTCTTTACCCACAGGTCATTATAGTCCCTCTTCATATATCATAGCCTGGAGAAAGGATAGGCTATCCACTCCAGTATTCTTGGGCTTCCCTCATGGCTCAGATGGGAAAGAATCCACCTGCAATGCAGGAGAACTGGGTTCGATCCCTGGGTTGGGAAGATCCCCTGGAGGAGGGCATGGAAACCCACTCCAGTATTCTTGCCTGGAGAATCCCATGGACAGAGAAGCCTGGTGGGCTACAGTCCATGGGGTCACAAAGAATCAGTTATGACTGAGTGACTAAGTACAGCACAGCACTTAGCCACATACCATACTTTTCTACCATAGAATTTAACAGAATTGTTTTCATGGAACTCAGTATTACTGTGATTCAATATACTGTCTTAGTTGATCTTTGAGTGAAACAATAACTTCAGAACTTCTAGAGTATTTTAACTGTCCTTTTCTTCAATCCTTCCTTCATATATTGCCAGAATGACCTTGCTAATGTGCAAATATTGAAACTTTCCTCTCTTTCATAAGCTGTTTAATACTTCCCCAAGGTACAGAACTTTTATGAAGAAAATATAGCACCAGGTATAAAATGAGATTTTCCTGGACTAACTCTGCCTATTAAAAACCAATAACCAAGTTTATAATTTTATCCCACGTAAGGTTTATTGACTTGTGGGAATTAAGCAGTCCACTTTTTTTTTATTGTGAATACCAACTTATTTCCATTAGTTCTAGCCATCCTATTTTATGTGTATCCTATAGAATATCTTCTGTGTGGTTTCTTCTAGTCAGTTTGAAGTATTTTGGCTCTTGCACCTCAATAGTTTGGAAATATTCTATTTCAATCTTGATCAGTGGTTATGCTAAAACTTTTCACACTCATTTAATATTATATTTTCTATCAAAATCTACCGTTAATCAGTCTTTGACTTCACATTAAACAGGATCAGAGTCTTCTTGGGCCTTTAAATCCCCAACTCCACACTCATACCTGTACACATTTAGGCATATACATGTACTCCTGTGCTAAAACTACCAAGATGTTAGTTGTTAGTCATTGCCTTGTGTTGTTTTAATGTTATGCATCAGTAGTAGCTTAGACTTAACCACAGATTGATTTTACAGTTCATTTGTTGTTGCTGTTGTCCACCACACTTCCAAGAATACATCATCCTCAGCCTTTAATTCAGTTTTCATTTTATTGGTGTGCATACTTATGTAATTATATCAAGTAAGGCCTGAGAGTGGGTAAACTCTGGAGACATATCTATTTTTCCATTTCACCCGAATGCTAATGTTTTCCTGGGCATGAGAAATGAGGTCCAATGTAATTTCTTGTTAGTGCTTTGATGATACAGCTTCACTGTGTTCTAACAACTAGTCTTAATGATCAGACATCTGATGCCAAAACTGATTTTTATTTTTTGTAGGTAACCTGATTTTCCTTTCTGAAAACTATTAGGAATATCTCCTTTTGTTTGTTGTGGCCTAATACTTCACTCACTTGCTCAGAACAATGTTCAACCTCCTTTTTCAAAAGTTGATGCCTTTTAATCTTTCTTCAGTCCTGGGAAATGTCTTCTATGATTTATTTGTTTCTTGTCTACCATTTTTCTCTGTTACTCCCTTCTGAAACTCCTCCTAGAGGTATGTTGAAACTTTTAGAGATTTCCTCCACTTCCCTTAACTTTCATGCCACACTGCCAACCTCTTTAACTTGTTCTGGGAGGTGCCTAGAGTTCAGTTTTCAATTAACAATTTACTCAGCATCTATAACTATTCCTTTTAGCCCTTCTTTCAAATCCTAATTTTAATGATCTTATTTTTTTTATCTCTAGGATCTCTAACTGTTCTTTTCTTGTAGACACACAATTTTAACATCGTCTATTCAGTGGATTGTCTTGGGAATAGCCCTAGTTGTCTCTCTCTTTCACTGCATTCTTCAAATAGTTCACGACACTGATTTGTTCGATATATCATTTTGAGAATACGCATTTCCCTTTTTGTGAATACTGATTTTGTTTACAGTAGCATGTCCCCTGTGACAATGTAGACAAGTTGAATATTCTTTTGGAAAATTGAGACAATAGCTTATCTTCTGTTTTGGAGATTGCTTCCTTCTGGGACACTGAGTGTCTGGGGCAGTGAATCCAAATGCTCAGACTCCGTGTTTCACCTCATGAGAAAACAGTTCATCTTAACGATTGGAGCCTGGGTATGGGAGGGATCTTATCTGTGCTCTCCACATGAATATATACAGTTCAATATCCTTGTCCTAAGACTATCCTCTTTCTTTTAAGATCACTGTCCTTAAGACATGAATGAACTGCACCTAAAGCCACAGAAATCCTCCTAAGTAGACATTCATTTATGAATTTAGGGCCATGATTTCCTTCATCAATCCATATATGACTATCTTCAAATGGTTTCAACATTTGTGGTCCAGAGACTTTCTTGCAATCTCACTAGGGATTTAGTCTTCATAAAATACATGTTTTCTTTTTAAACCAAGGGACTTAGGTAGGTAGGAAGGTAGGTTTACATTCCCAGTGTATGCTGTTGATAATGATCTATCTCTTTAAAATGGGGGACATTTAGGCACATAATGAAATTTTTATTCAAGGTCAAAATGTGAGAGAGTTGCCTAGGCCAATTGGAATTTGAAACCCCTAGCTCGTCATCCACTTTTCAGTCCTCGACCATAGGACTGCTTTCAGATATACATCTCACTCTGCTCTTTTCTTGAAGGATCAGTTGTTGTCGTTGCTCAGTTGCTAAGTCGTATCCAAGTCTTTGTGACCCCATGCACTGTAGCCCTGACAGGCTCCTCTGTCCATGGGATTTGCCAGGCAAGAACACAGGACTTGGTTACAATATAGCAATGTCTTTTGTTAAATGCCAAATGAGCAGATACAGACTTCCTTTATAATTAAAAGTCATTGATAGAATAATGTGATGTGAAAGCGGCTCAGCAAACTCTTTGCGACCCTATAGACTGTAGCCCACCAGGCTCCTCTGTCCATGGGATTCTCCAGGCAAGAATACTGGAGTGGGTTGCCATTTCCTCCTCCAGATCTTCCCAACCCAGGGATTGAACCCACATCTCCTACATTGCAGGCAGGTTCTTTACCATCTGAGTCACAAGGGAAGCTCTGATAAAACAATAGTTACTGTCAAATATTTAGAGTTCTAGGGCATTCTGACAAAAACTCAGTGCCACATTGGAATATTGCTAAGACGCCAAAGTAAATCAGTTCTTATCAGTAAATATCTTTTGCCATATTAACTGATAAATTTAACAGAAGAGCAGAAATATAATATGTCATTAGCTTAACATTTTAATTATAATCTATAGGATATTTCATGAGGAATTTAACATGATAATTATTCTTTTCAACAAATTGGCAGTCTTCATCCTCAGAATTCTTAAGCAAGAATGCTGCTGCTGCTGCTGTATCGCTTTAGTCATGTCCAACTCTGTGCGACCCCATAGACGGCAGCCCACCAGGCTTCCCGTCCCTGGGATTCTCCAGGCAAGAACACTGGAGTGGGTTGCCATTTCCTTCTCCAATGCATGAAAGTGAAAAGTGAAAGTGAAGTCGCTCAGTCGTGTCCGACTTTAGCGACCCCATGGACTGCAGCCTACCAGGCTCCTCCGTCCATGGGATTTTCCAGGCAAGAGTACTGGAGTGGGGTGCCATTGCTTTCTCTGTAGCAAGAATAGTCATGGTTAAATAATGCCAAACACAAAGTTATCCTAAATCACATATTCTTATTCATTTCAAGTTTATCATTATGATTTTCCCTTCAGAAGCAGAATGAACAGAATTAAATCACTAATGGCAAGAGTAAGGGATAAAAGAATCTACACACAAGTATAAGTTTGTTAAATGCAAAGTACATACTAACAATGAGATATTATTAAAGAGCTGGTTATAAAATATCCATGTAAAATACTATATAACACATTAGAAATTTATTCAAAAAGATCTTTCTTACTAGTGAATATAACAACTTAATATGTTTTCTTCAGGTAGAAGTTCTTTGAGGACTTTTTTCAAATGTGAAGCATATATTAAAGAAAGCATATGCCATATATGCTAAATATGAGAAGAGTACTTTATTTTATAAAAAAAATTAGAAATGATAGCAGCAATTGGTGGCATTTGCTAATATTTTATTAAGTACTAGACACTGGGATGGGGCCTTCTTATGTACTGTATCAATTAATTATCACAAGGTAAAGGTTCTATTTATCTTCCACATTATAAGAGGCATAAACTACAATTTCAGAGGTGAGGTAACTTTCCTATAAAGTCAAAGAGCTTCGAGGTAGGAAAACTGAGACTTAAATAGCTACTGGATTATGAATAATTTGTTTTTCAACTTATTGCTAAACTAAGGTTACTATATTTATTTTTCTTCACAGAAAGAGGCAAGTAAATCATCGTCACCAGCATAATCATCCCCGCCCTAGCACTCTTAACAGTAAATTAATGCACAGCATCGCCTGTTGGGCACCTGAAGAACAAGAATATGTTCCCAGGGCTGATGGCTCACAAGTCATGGAATTAGACAGGTATGGTTTGTTAGGATGTTTATAGCCTTGGTTCATCCAAGACTTAAGTGTGTCTACAAAACTGACAAATTTCTTCATAAACTGTCTCTAATATATTAAGCCAAATTTCCAAAGCCTGTGATGAATGATTTTAGTGGCAATTTGACTGGGCCACAAGGTACTCAGATCAAAGGTTATGCTGAGTGTGTCTGTAAGGGTTTTTTTGTTTTGTTTTGTTTTTAGATGAAATTAACATTTGAATCAGTAGACTAAGTAAAGCAGATTGTCCTCCCCAGTGTGGGTCCTTCTCATTCAGTTAGTTGAAGGCGTGCATAGAAGGGAAAGTCTAACCCTCTCCAGAATAAGAGCAAACTCCTCCCACCTGACTGACTGCTTAGAGCTGCAACATGGGTTTCTTTTGGACTTTGAACTCAAACTGAAAACAGCAGTTTTTCTTGGGTCTCAAATCTGCTTGCTTTTGCACTGGAATTTAAGCCTTCTCAATCCTAGGTCTCCAACTTGTCCACTGCAGATCTTGGGACTTTCTTAGCTTCTACGATTGCCGAAACCATTTCCTTATAATAAATTTCTTTGTATGTGAGCATGTGTATGCATAGATGTCTGTGTTGTGGGGTGGGGGGAGGCATCTGTTTCTCTGAAGAACTCTAATACAACACCCTTTCCTTTCCTTTATAACCACATTTCTTCAAATCAGAAATATATTTTAATGAAGATTAAAAGACAAGGTTCTCAAATCCTTTTTTTAAAAAGTAGGCATGATTAATCCTCCTTAATTGTTAAGTCATACCATGAGAGTGACATCTTTCAGAATTGCTGCAGCAAAATAAACAAAGGCTGAGGAACTTGCTGTGTTAACCAATGAGGTCCCTTCAAGCATGACTTTATTCTTAGAATAAATTACTCAATGTGATAACCTCATCTCTAAAGATCTATGAATTATTGTGTGTTTTAATTGCATCTTGGTGCTCAAATCCTTCCTTACCATTTTCCCTGTCATTTCACATTACCCTCACCCCATTCCTTTCAGGAGCCTACAGAAGGGTTTTAAATCCTCATGACATGGTGTTGGTGTCAGGACCAACAGCATCAGAATCAAATAGGAACTGTTAAACAAAACTCTCTAGAACCAAGATGGAGCTGCTCCTGTCAGCGGCTGCCACATCAGCAAACTGAAACTTAAATAACTTTCAGGCCTTTATAGTAGTGTTCCACTTGACCAGAAGTGCAGTATATCCAGTCAGCCAATCCCCAAACACCAAGCCGACTCTGGGCTCTATACTTATTTCCCTGTTCCTTCTTACTCTAAACAAAGTTGATCTGTGGCCCCCAGGCAATCAGATATTTTCTCCTGTCTCTTTCTTGTTCTTTATTCTTTATCATATAAAAGCTTTCTGCCTTATGCTCTGTTTTGCCATTCTCCCAAAGGACAATCTGTTTCATGAAGTGTTACAGATTGTTCATATTGCCTAAAATGTCTTCTTTAGTTATTTTTTAACAGAGGTTATTAGACATGCAGTATCTTAGGCCCCACTCGAGATTTATCAATCAGAATCTGGATTATAACAAGGTCTGTAAGTGGCTTACATACATATTAATATTTGAAAAGAATTGGTCTAGCCCCACTCAAACCTACTATGCTTGAGTGGAGGGAATAAAGAGATTTATTGGCAGTAATTAATATTTGCATTTTTATATTTTGTAGGGCCTTTTTAGACCATGAACTCTGAAGCCAACCCAGTTTTAATATCCCAGCTTTGTCTCTTTGATGGCTGTCTTTTTGAGATACTGTTTCCTCCTCTGTTAAGTAGGAATCATAGTAGGACCCAGTTTATAGTATTTATTTCCTTTAAACTGATTAATACTCTTAAAAGTTAGGAAAGTATCTAATTTATGTATTAGGTATTTGCTATTATTTCATAGATATTCTTTATCTCACATAACTATGCACTGTTGGTATCAAACTTCAGTTATGCAAGCCTCTTCTTATTAGAGAATATCTCTACCATTCAAATACTTTTCAATATCTTTTTTTTTTTAACTTTCGCTTCACTGCCTTGGTTTCCTTCTTTTTGTCCTCTTCTCCCTTGCTTTTCCCTCCTTTGCCTTTCTTCCTATCATCATTTTGCAAAGCTGAGTGCCTATTTGCCCTGCCTCCCCTCCTGTTTACAAACATCCTTTCAGGTGTAACCCTCAGGGATACCTTATAAAAGAGGTGTGCAAACATTTGCCTCTGATCTGTAATTCTGTTGTCAACCAAAGCTAGAGGCTTGAGTGCTTCAACATTCTAAAAGGAAAAAAAAAAAATACATGGGTTAAATTTATTATTTATTTTAGGACAGGCCCTTTCCTTTGAAGAACCTTTGGAGAGATGTAACAAAAGCATAATGACCCAGGTTTTGTGTAATCTCTCTTTATAAACTCGTACTAGCCTTGTGGCCAAGAACAAATTTCCTAATCTCTTTGAACATTAGTTTATTCATCTGTAGACTCTTATACAGTTATTGTAAATATTCTAAGAGACAATACATGTAAAGTACTCAGTGCAGTTCCTCAGACAGTAAATGTTTTGAAAGGTTAGCTCTAATCATCACCATCTTTATTATTATAAACAGTGCTTATCAATTATGCTCTCAAAAGTACAAAGTCCAAATAAACAACACTGACTGATCTTAAACTGATCTTGAAACTACTTAGATTTCCCCTGTGTTTTCCTCCTAAATTTTGGTACTCTCCTGACTCTTTCACTTAGAACTCTGTATCTGGCACACTTGAGAGTTTTCCACCTCATTTTCTGTCTCCTTTTAGTCTTCTCTCTTGCTA
This sequence comes from Bison bison bison, assembly GCF_000754665.1. Lineage (NCBI taxonomy): Eukaryota > Metazoa > Chordata > Mammalia > Artiodactyla > Bovidae > Bison > Bison bison. Next base: position 975,063 of record NW_011495021.1, read on the forward strand.
TGTGTAACTTTCTCCTCTCATTGTAATTCTTTCTTCTCTTTAATCTTCTCTTCCTTCTCTCCAGAAGTCTAGTTAAAAGACTAAAATGCTTTTAGTCATTTTTGTATTTCAAGGAAACTAGGATTAGTTTATTCACATATTTTTCTAGGGAAAAAGATAATTTTACAGGTGGATTTGGGTCACTGAATAATTGTGTATTCTCATTTGTATGTGTTATCTCTGCTCTATCACATAATTTTGATATTTTTTAGTAACTTCCAAATGCTCATTAGGCAATTCATCTCCAGTCAAATGTGTCATTCATCACACCAGTGACTTAGAAGTTTCCATTGGTTCTTCAGTTAGTACAAGTCATTTCTCTAGTGCTAATGTGATTTAAATTTTATTAAATTTTATTTTATTAAATTAAATAACATAATGTAGGAGAGGTTAAATAAATCTATTTTGAGTACATTTGGTAGTCTCTTCAGTAAGTAATCTTAATTTTTGTCTTTATATATTTTCTAGCCATTTAGGTTTTTAAAAGTTATGTTAATGATATCAATAACCTCAGATATGCAGATGACACCACACTTATGGCAGAAAATGAAGAAGAACTAAAGAGCCACTTGAAGTGAAAGAGGAGAGTCAAAAAGTTGGCTTAAAACTCAACATTCAGAAAACTAAGATCATGGCATCTGGTCCCATCACTTCATGGCAAATAGATGGGGAAACAGTGGAAACAGTGACAGACTTTATTTGGGGGAGGGTTCCAAAATCACTGCAAATGATGATCACAAAATCACTGTAGCCATGAAATTAAAAGACATTTGCTCCTTGGAGAATAGTTATGACTAATCTAGACAGCATGTTAAAAAGCAGAGACATTACTTTGCTGATAAATGTCCATCTAGTCAAAGCTATGGTTTTTCCGTTTGTCATGTATGGATGTGAGAGTTGGACTATAAAGAAAGGTGAGAGCCAAAAAATCGATGCTTTTGAACTGTGGTGTTGGAGAAGACTCTTGAGAGTCCCTTGGACTGCAAGGAGATCCCACCAGTCAATCCTAAAGGAAATCAGTCCTGAATATTCATTGGAAGTACTGATGCTGAGGCCGAAACTCCAATATTTTGTCCACTTGATGTGAAGAGCTCATCTGAAAAGATCCTGATGCTGGGAAAGATTGAAGGTGGGAGGAGAAGGGGACAACAGAAGATGAAATGGTTGGATGGCATCATTGACTCATGAGTCTGAGTAAACTCTGGGAGTTGGTGATGGACAGGGAGGCCTGCCCTGCTGCAGTCCATGGGGTCCCAAAGAGTCGGACACAACTGAGCAACTGAACTGAACTGAACTATGTTAGTATAATCACTCTCAGTTGTGTTCAAGAAAATCTGGTCTTATCACTATGTAGATCAAATTCCTTTTTTTTTTCTTTTCCACTATGTAGTATGAACTCTTGTACTAGATCTAGAGTTAAGTAAATGACAGATGAAGAGTTTATTTAAATACACAATTTTATCCTTTTAGCAATTATTTTTGTATTTTTAATAATTATGGTAAAAATAAGTATTATTTCATGTTACTGTAAAAATAAAATATATGAGTTGAATTTCTTTTAAATAGAAATTTTAAATGTCATCTTCAATTTTATTAATTCTTTATGGAAAAAATGCAGAAGGCAATGGCACCCCACTCCAGTACTCTTGCCTAGAAAATCCCATGGACAGAGGAGCCTGGAAGGCTGCAGTCCATGGGGTCACTGAGGGTCGGACACGACTGAGTGACCTTACTTTCACTTTTCACTTTCATGCATTGGAGAAGGAAATGGCAACCCACTCCAGTGTTCTTGCCTGGAGAATCCCAGGGACAGGGGAGCCTAGTGGGCTGCCGTCTATGGGGTCACACAGAGTTGGACATGACTGAAGTGACTTAGCAATAGCAGTGGAAAAAAAAGACTGTCATTTTCACAATTTATTTTTTGTTGCTAATAATTTCTTTGGAAATCCCAAAATTAAACCCAAATGTCCTCCAGGGCAGAATAATTTGAGCTAAGTAGTATTGACATGTAGCAAAACATGCACAACAATACAAAGGAAGGATAATCCTTGGGTTTTCCAAATATCTGTGTAGAAGTTCTTCCTTAAGCAATGAAATATTTCTATGCATTTTTAGAGCAAATAGAAGATTCAAATGGGAAGAAATTTAATTTTTTTGCTATGTTGATTTTGGTCTCCTGATTGGCCTCTCGTGTCATTTCTCAGATGTAGCTGAAATCAAGAGTAGTCAGTTGACTTAATGAGTCATTGCCTTATTCATAGGAAACCATAATTTAATACTACCTCATATTTGTGCAACAGTTTATTTAAAGTATTATAACAATGGTATTTGAAATAAAGTTCGAAATTCCTCTATTAAAAGTTGTCTAGAATATCTAGAAACAATTATTACCTTGTAAGTATCCTGTTTCTACTCTTGCTATTCTCCTAGGACACATCACTTCTCAGGTAACTCTGCTGTATAATCATGCAGAAACCATCTGCCAAAAGTCTTGGTTATTTTTCTTTCTGCTATCTTTCTGAAGCAAAATGTCATGGTAAGTATAGAGGCCCCAACTTAGCAACACTTCCCGTAAATAAAGGAAATTGTGTCTCATCCCAAGTGCTTCAGAGCTCCTGTGAAGGCAGTGGAAAATCTGTGGAGGAAATCTTTTGAAAATGGAATCATTAGTAGCTTTGGGTGGAGCCCTGAAATAAGGCCTTACCTTTCTATACTGATTCCTCAGTGGAGGAACCTAAGGTCAGATATCAACTGGAATATTATAAAATGCTGCCCATAGCAATACAATAGGTCTTCCATGTTATAATTAATTATTTACATATATGTAGTCCTCTGCCCTGTGTCTCCATGCCCTAATTACACAAATTGACAACAACAGATAAAAGTAAAGCATATTTTAACATTGTTTGAGGTTACAAAATTTATTCTTTTTTAAATTCATTTTTAATTGACGTATAGTTCAATTGCAATGTTATGTGAATTAATGCTTTACAGCAAAGTGACTCAGTTACACATTCTTTTCCATTATGTATGATCTCAGTATATTGACCAAAGTTCCCTGTGCTGTACAGCTGGACCTTGCTTACCTGTTCTATACACACCAGTTTGCATCTGCTGACCCAGGATACTGAACATTGTTCCCTGTGCTATACAATTGGACCTTGTTTATCTGTTCTATACATACCAGTTTGCATCTGCTAGTCCCAAATCCCAATCCAACTTTTTTCCACCCCACTTTCCCTTGGCAACCACCAGCCTAGTCTCTATGTCTCTGATTCTATTTCTGTTTCATAGGTAGGTGCATTTGTGTCATATTTTAGATTCCACATTTAAGTAATATCATATGGTATTTGTTTTTCTCTTTCTGACTTATTTCACTTACTATGATAATCTCTAGTTGCATCTACAAAATTTATTCTTGCATAAAATATTCAAGTGACTCACTTCTCCATTTGTAGCCATGTCTCCCAAAGAAGAAAATAAAAACAAGCAAATGTATGTATTTCATTACTGATATGACTGAACAAATAAATATAGTTTTGACAAATAATAAAAGATAAAATAGGCATTTCAAACTAAATTTAAAATATGTGATTTTCCCTAAATTTCTAATTGTGAAAATTTCTACCTATGTTATACAATATTTTAACTGTTTAATAGGGGTAAATATTCTATATAGCATCTCTAGTTTTAAATACACCATTTATGTCATGCTTAAGGGTTTCATCACAGTTGCATTTATATAAATGAGATTTTATATATAGCTCAGGACCATTTGTTAGAAAAATATATACATCTAATTCTATGTATTAGAGTTGCCAAAGGAATACTGAATATAAATAATTTGGACTATCCGAAACTTGAGGTTCCTAGGGTAATTAGTTAAAAGAGAAAATTTTCTTAAATAAAATTGAAAAAGGCAGTAGTAAACCTTCAAGCAAATGTGGGGGGTGGGGGTCATTTTATGGGAAAAAAAAGTTTCTTCTTCATGTTACTGAAATCTATAATCTAACCAGATAGAAACAAGCCATGATAATGTAGCTTTCTCTAAGACACAGGGCTTGTTCTTTGATACCAAAATCTTAATTGTAATAGGTTAAGTTCACAGTCTAAATATTGACTATAGCAATACTTGAAAAGATTCTGTTATTCAGAATATTTGAAAATGACAAAAGGATTTGTTGAGATCATAGCCAATTCTATGAAAAAAATTGTCCACAGATACATGTAGTTTAAAATTTATAATAATGTTCTAAACTATACAGCAATAACTTGGATTTCATGATCAATTCTCTCTCTTCACTAAACCTAAAGTAGCAGCATTTGGTACCATTGATCATTCCTTTCTCCTTGGACTGTGCTGTTGGATCCTAAGATACCACACTCTTTTAGTTGTCCACATACTTTACGGGTTTCTCCTCAATCCATTTTGTTGATTTTCCCTCATTTCTCTAACCTGTAAGTTGCAAAGTGCTTCACTTCTCATCCTCTGAACTTTCCTATCTACTTTCACTCCCTCAGTTCAGTTCAGTTGCTCAGTCGTGTCTGTCTCTTTGCAACCCCATGGACTGCAGCACGCCAGGCCTCTGTGTCCATCACCAACTCCCGGAGTTTACTCAAACTCATGCCCATTGAGTCAGTGATGCCGTCCAACCATCTCATCCTCTGTTGTCCCCTTCTCTTCCCACCTTCAATCTTTCCCAGCATCAGGGTGTTTTCAGATGAGTTCTTCATGTCAGGTGGACAAAATATTGGAGTTTCGGCCTCAGCATCAGTACTTCGGATGAATATTCAGGGCTGATTTCCTTTAGGATTGACTGGTGGGATCTCCTTGCAGTCCATGGGACTCTCAAGAGTCTTCTCCAATACCACAGTTCAAAAGCATCGATTTTTTGGCTCTCACCTTTCTTTAGAGTCCAACTCTCACATCCATACATGACTACTGGAAAAATCATAGCTTTGACTAGATGGACCTTTATCAGCAAAGTAATGTCTCTGCTTTTTAACATGCTGTCTAGATTGGTCATAACTATTCTTCCAAGGAGCAAGCATCTTTTAATTTCATGGCTGCAGTCACCATCTGAAGTGATTTTGGATCCCCCCAAAATAAAGTCTGTCACTGTTTCCCCATCTATTTGCCATGAAGTGATGGGACCAGATGCCATGATCTTAGTTTTCTGAATGTTGAGTTTTAAACCAACTTTTTCATTCTCTTTTTACACTTTCATCAAGAGGCTCTTTAGTTCTTCTTCACTTTCTTCCATAAGGGTGATGTCATCTGCTTTCACTCCCTAGGTAATCTTTTTGGGTCATATGGATTTAAATACCGGCTATATTCTAGCAGTTATCACATGTATACATCTGGTCCAGATCATGACTCTGAACTTGACTCCCACATTCAGATGCCCACTTGACACCTTCACTTACATGTTTAATAGCCACAACAAACTCAATGAGTCCAAAATTGAAATCCTAAGCTATCCTTAAAAACTTTTGTTTCTACCATCTTCTCCGTGTAAAATATGGCAGCCTCTATCTTTCAGTTGCTTAAGCCATTAGAGATTGTGGTAATTCTTGACTTCTCCTTTTCCCTTTCACTTACATCCAATCCATTGGTAAATCCTGTCTGCTTTACCTTCAAAACAAACCTAGGACCCAACCACTTTTCACATCTCTGACCTGGATTATTTTAATAATTTTATAATAGCCTCCATAAATTTCCTTTGCCCTTAAAATTTGTGCAACAAAAGCATGTCGGTTCATGCCACTTCCTGCTCAATATCCTCCAGGGTTTCTGAACTTTTAAGTCTATCTGAAATCTCCTAAATTTTATTTTCCAGATTTCACTGTCATGGAGTCACATTTTAAAATTAACGGCTCCATGCTTCAAAGGTACTCTTGATATCTAATTAACTTCTTTCATAAAATGGAGCATTTTACTTTATTGAAGAACAGTGTCGGATACATAGGTCTCTTTTTATAAATCAAGTTTTTTTTGTTTGTTTTGTATAAATGTTTTTATGATATAAGGGTGGAATTTGGGATATGATTTTGAATCCTTGCATAGCCAAGGCACATTAAATTTTTACATTTATTGTGAAAGCATGTTGGTCTGTTTCGTACAGTCGAAAAGTAGTAGTAAGAGGAGACAAATGAAACATAGATAAACACATTCTGAAACCACTGAATATTTTATATTCCAGAGGTTTCATGTCTAACAGATTTTTTGTCTAGTAAGAAATAGTTATGTCAGCTAGATAAAGATGTACAGACGCCACCTCTGTGCCTTTAAAGGCACAGTGTTGGGCCAGAAATTGAATTACTATTAACTCTCATGACCAACAATGTAAGTGGTTATTTGTGAGACAAAAATATCCACTTCTTCTCTGTGAGGAGAAACATCAAGATATATTCTAGATTTACTAGCAATCCTCAATTCAAAGGTTGAAACTTTGACATATGGCCAAGACATCACACAGATTAAAGGGCATTACAGAATGTTCAAATTGACACAAGAATGTCTGAAAAGCTGTCTCCATACTGTACCTGAATGAGGTTTTAGGCACCTAGAGTTCCAAGGGGCACTATAACTCATACAAAGATATCATAGAAGGAGCAAGCATGAGAAAATGTCACTTTCACCCTGAATTAGGTCAATAGTGAAAAAAGATAAGATTCAGCGGGAGGAGAGGAATTAATTTTTCAAAATGCTTAGTGCAATTTGATAGATAGCAATAAATTCTCTAGCCTCTGGCCCTGAAATCAAGTAGATACATATGATAATTATGCAGGGCATAATTCAAGTTTACTATGTAGAAAATTCCTTTGGTTTCTAATATTGAAAAGCTTTCCACAGCCAGGGTACACATTCTGGATTCTAAGTATCCTGAGTATTTCTGGATTTCATTTTCTAGTATGATAGTGCTTGTCACAAAAAAGCAGAAGCTTAGCGTATGAGCATCTCAGAGTATATGGAGTTCACTGTTTTGTTTTTCCTGAGATGGGACGGATGGACCAGTGGGTCATGTAAATAATGTGTAGTGAACCGTGGCAACTACCTGAAATGTGTGCTCCATTTTTATTTCCTGGATCCTATTTTGTAAGTTATAGACTTCAAACTCCAAGTATGCACAATGAGCCTCAACTTGTCTGCCCAACTGCCTCAAAAGATATCTTCTGAACACAAGAAGAAATGGATGAATGTCTGGATGGATGGACGTACTAGTGAATAGATGAATGAATGAAAGACATATCTGTCCTTAGTGCCCTCTCCACCTGTGAGAAAGGTAGAGGCAGTAAATAAAATAAATGTGATACACGGTACATTGGACGTAATTCAAAAGTAGGATAGTGTCACAAGGAATAAAGATTTACTCTTTATAGGAAAGTCAGTGAAGAAAGTTTTCATGGAGGTGGAGAGAGGGAGTGATGTTTGAATTATTCGTCAACCCTGTTCACAAATGTTTTAGCTTATTTGCCATTCCCCTCAAAAAACATTACTTCACTGTGCTTCACAAATACTTTATTTGAACACATCTAAAGCCTTCATTATTTTAGTAAAATTATTCCTAAGTGACATTGTTTCTTCACTTATTCTTCATATTTAAAAAGGCCAAACATTCCTGGTTATTACAGCTGTCTCAAGTCACTGAAAGCTGTCCTTACTGAATACCAATAAAATGAGTGATATTCAAAATTATTCCTTTTGAAAAATTAACATGCCTTTATGAAATGGATTTATGTGTCAATTTACATTTCCAATAATGTGTTTAACCTCTATTACTGACTATTGAGTTTAAGACTTAAGATACAGTTTACCCGAGATGTGGGAAATTTTTACTTTTATCATTGTAATTATGTTTAAGTATAAATAGAAAATTAATTGGCATCCTGCCATATGCACAACAGTATTCTAGAAAAGACAGTAAGTATGTGCTAGAATTGCTTGACTTCTGAATGCAGAGAATGTGTATTCTATCTCTTGAGAAGCATAGCCCCTCACTTCAACTAGGGGAAGGCAAAATAATTCCTATAATTCAGAGTTGTGAAAAATTACATGGGAAATAGATGGGGAAACAGTGGCTGACTTTATTTTTTTGGGCTCCAAAATCACTGCAGATGGTGATTGTACTCATGAAATTAAAAGACGCTTACTCCTTGGAAGGAAAGTTATGACCAACCTAGATAGCATTTTCAAAAGCAGAGACATTACTTCGCCAACAAACGTCCATCTAGTCAAGGCAGACCATGGTTTTTCCAGTGGTCATGTATGGATATGAGAGTTGGACTGTGAAGAATGCTGAGTGCCCAAGAATTGATGCTTTTAAACTATGGTGTTGAAGAAGACTCTTGAGAGTCCCTTGGACTGCAAGGAGATCCAACCAGTTCATCCTAAAGGAGATCAGTCCTGGGTGTTCATTGGAAGGACTGATGTTGAAGCTGAAACTCCAATACTTTGGCTACCTCATGTGAAGAGTTGAGTCATTGGAAAAGACCCTGATGCTGGCAAAGATTGAGGGCAGGAAACGAAGGGGATGACAGAGGATGAGACGGCTGGATAGCATCACCGACTCGATGGACATGAGTTTAAGTGACCTCCGGGAGTTGGTGATGGACAGGGAGGCCTGGCATGCTGTGATTCATGGGGTTGCAGAGTCGGACATGACTGAGCGACTGAACTGAAATGAACTGAACTGAAGACTCATAGTCAGAGGATCATTAAAGGAAACTTTTCCAGTCTAGAAAGAAAGAAATACAAGCAGTGAGAAGGTTAAAAAGTGGAAGACCCACAGTTACAGAAAATGGGAGACCTCATCTATTCTGGTTCTTCCTTGGTGGCTCGGATGGTAAAGAATCTGCCTGCAAGGCAGGAGACCCAGGTTTGATCCCTACAAGAAGAAATGGTAAACCAGTCCAGTATTCTTGCCTGGAGAATACCATGGACAGAGGAGCCTGGTGGGCTACAGTCCATGGGGTCACAAAGAGTTGGACATGACTAAGCAAGTAACACTTTCACACTTCCATCTGCTCTGAGCTTTGCCAATGCCTAGCTAAAGAGCTGCTAGCTATTGGAAATGCTTCTTCACTTTTCTGAGCGTTGGGAGCAGAGTAAAATTGGACAATAATCTTTAGAAGCTTGTGTATATCTATAATTTCATGATTTCACAATATACAAATATACAATTTACACAAGTTTACACAAAATATACAATTTTCACAATATACTTAGCAGCTATTTTATTCAACCTTTAAGAAATACAACAGGATATCTTCAATATTAAATGTACTGGGAGAAACCAGAGTTAGATTTTCAATATACCTACGATGTTGTGCAAAAATAAAATCACAGATCTAAAGATAAATTGTCTATTATATGTCAAATTTGGATTTTTGATTTGTAAAATTGGATTTTCCACTATGCCTAGGAATCTAGAATACTTGCATTTAACAATCAAAACAGTGTGTCCCCAGGTCATATGGGAAGCACACAGATCATTGGAAAATATCCATTTCCTTTTCTTTGTTCTTTTCTAAACTCATAATCAAAATATTTACATGAAACTAATAAATATTTATGGACCTTTATTTGGTCCCAGGACTGTTATTATACTTTATTTTCAGCTTTATATGGATGACCATATTTTATTCTCATAATCTTTTGAAAATTAGTACTATTATTTTCAGTATTATTCTTATTTTACAGAGGAGGAAAGTGAAGCATAAATAGGTTGAAAATCTTGCCTACAGTCATATAGAAAGGAAACAGCAGAATTGGAATTTCAACCAATACAATTAGATTACATATATACTTCCACCCTTTGAACAAAAGGTTTCCCCAGCTAGTGATTTTCTTTTTTGTCATTTACTACTTTTTTTATATTCCTAGTGGACTATTTGTTACTATCTGCCTTGCATATTTTTAATTATGAATGTATCTGTTCCTGCTACAATAGTTCCAATAGCAGCCAGGGCTTGTATCTCATATATTTATAAGCCTGGCTTTATAAATCTTATAAAAGTTTGGGGTTTCCCAAACTTTTAGCATGGCATCTTGTTTACATTTTGTGTACCTTTTTCATATTTGTTCAGTAGTTTAATGACCTTATTGACTTTATAAAATCTCGATTCAGTCTTTCCTCCAGTGTACATTGTGATTAGTGCCTCTCGCCTAAGCTTTCTGTGTATTCTTGTCACAGAAAGCCTGTAAATGCACTGCCTAGACCCCTTGCCAGATATGACTACCTGTCAGTCACTTGTCTACAGAGGCACTGACAGAAGATTGAAAGGTAGGAAGAAGGCAGAAGCCGTTTTTCCGGCTCTGGCAGTGCCTTTAGCAGTGGCTACAGTGGAAGCAGAAACAGCAATAGCAGGCAAATACAGTATGTATTCCAGGCTTCCCCACAGACTGTTCAGCTCCAGGAACAACAGTCTCATTAGCATAGGGATCACGAGCAATGGATAATAAAGTTTTCCCTGTTGCTTCTCCAGCTTCATGGAATAACATTATCCCGATGTTCCTAATTTTCACCTTTTTGTTTATTTTTTAAACTTCTAACATCTTAGTAGCCAATTTCTAGTATTGTTACTTCTGTTTTCATTGTTCTTATTGGATACTAACTTGATACACCTCCCAAAGTATACTCATTGTTCTCTCTGACTAAATTTGAGAAAACCCTGATATTCCTGATTTGATTTAGGGAAAAATATGCTAATCTAAAACCACGTCTTACATTAGGGTACTCCATAGACTCTTGCGAGTCCCTTGGACTGCAAGGAGATCCAACCAGCCCATCCTAAAGAAGATCAGTCTTGGGTGTTCATTGGAAGGACTGATCCTGAGGCTGAAACTCCAGTACTTTGGCCACTTCATGTGAAGAGTTGACTCATTGGAAAAGAACCTGATGCTGGGAGGGATTGAGGGCAGGAGGAGAAGGCGACAACAGAGGATGAGATGGCTGGATGGCATCACTGACTTGATGCATGTGAGTTTGGGTGAACTCTGGGAGTTGGTGATGGACAGGAAAGCCTGGCGTTCTATGATTCATGGGGTTGCAAAGAGTCGGACACGACTGAGCGACTGAACTAAACTGATAGATGACTAAACTCTGCTACTGTGTGTGTGTATATGTGTGTGTGTGTTTGTCTGTACCGGGTCATAATGGTGGCATGCAGAATCTTTAGTTGCAGCACATGAACTTTTAGTTGTGATGTGTGGGATCTAGTTCCCTGATGAGGGATTGAATGCAGGCCCTCTGCATTGGGAGTATGGGGTCTTAGCCACTGGACTACCAGACAAGTCTTTCTTTTACTATGTATTAATTTGTTTTAAAGCTCAAAGTGTTACTTCTTCTTGACATTATACCCAAATACAGAGTCATTTTCATAGTATGTTATTCTGTATATTAGCCACAGAATATGATTGGAGTTGAGGTGAAATTCAGCTATCTATGCATTAGATACATGCATTCACTTATTCACTTTTCAACAAATGTTTATCACACTCCTATTAGATAACACACACTCTTCAAGACTCTAGGTACAAAGTGATGAGCAAGATAGCCAAATAGTTGTTTTTGTGGATCTGACCTTCTGTTTTATTGGAAGCAGATAACAAATTTATAAACAAAATCTCTGATATAAATAATATGTAGTCTATATATATAATATCAGATAATTATATAGAATGATGCCTTATCAGGATGAACAGAATACCTCTATTATGTGAAAATGACATTTCATTTCTTTGGTCATTCTCCCTGAGACTAATAGCCATAGTCTAATTATGAGAAAAACATTAGATAAACTCAAGTTGAGAAACATTCTACAAAATTCCTGACCAGCACTCCTCAAAACTGCAAGTTTATCAAAAAACTAGGAAATTCACAGTCTAGAATATTCCAACGCTTATCAGAGTTACTCCCTCAACATTATAAGGATAAAATTACTACTTAAATAAGTTATTAATGTATTCACTCTTTTTTATAGATGTTATGTGCTGGACCAAACAAAAATGAATTGAATCAATTCTCAGACAGTGTTTAACAATCAATCAAATGCTTTCAAACTTTAAGTCCCTTGAATATACACACATTTTCAAGCAGTGAATTCAACATCTGAAATTACTGCTTAATCCCAAAAGAACACTCTCTTTTATCAATTAAATTCATTACATTTGAATGTTCAGTTTCTTCTAGTACACTACTCATTATATTCAAGTAATATGTTGTAGATATAAGAATCATTAAATAACTTTCCTAAAATAAACCTTCTGGAGAAGTTTTACAAATGCATTTTTCAGGGCATAACTGAACCTTTATAAGTATTTTTCACAATTTACCTGGGACAGGTGGCCAGAAAAGGCAACATAGAGGAAAGTGATATTAGAAACTGCAACGAATCTGCCATGTAAAGAATGGGGGAAAGGAATTCCAAGTAGAGAGAAAAACAAGCTCAAAGACACAGGCTTAAATTATATTGATTCCCTTTCAAAGTACTCTTTATAGATTTATTCAGCTATTTATTAATACCAGTATCTCACAATGTCCTAGACATGAATTTATACCTTTGACATGTTTTTGCTTAAACATATTAGAATCATGCTCATGAAGCTGTAAGAGGCAAATTATAGACTCACAGAGCTACAGAGCTACATGGGATCACGTAGTCTAATTTTCTCACTCTGTGAATCAAGTGAGGACCAGAGTGTATAAGGGCCTAGGGTTACATAGTATCTAGCTCACAGAATCAGATTATTTTACCCTCCCATAACAAAGTTCAAAATGAATCTACAAGATTCAGTTTTAAAGTTCTCACTTTGAATTATTTAAAAGGCATTAGCCTAAAACACAGAGAAGGCAATGGCACCCTACTCCAGTACTCTTGCCTGGAAAATCCATGGACGGAGGAGCCTGGTAGGCTGCAGTCTATGGGGTCGCTAAGAGTCAGACATGACTGAGCGACTTCACTCTCACTTTTCACTTCCGTGCATTGGAGAAGGAAATGGCAACCCACTCCAGTGTTCTTGCCTGGAGAATCCCAGGGACGGGGGAGCCTGGTGGGCTGCCATCTATGGGGTCTCACAGAGTCGGACACGACTGAAGCGACTTAGCAGCAGCAGCAGCAGCAGCAGGCTAAAACAAATTTGTGGCAGGTTTTCACAAAATCAGTTTCATTTCCCAAATGGGTTTATTACCAGTGTGTAACCCCCAGAACTTTGCCATTTAAAAAAGGATTAAAAATGCCATGTTTTTCTTCATTGGTAGAAAATCTAAAAAGAAGAAATAAAGGTAACCAAAGATAGAATGTGGTTAAGAGTGAAAGCAGAAATAAGTAGATCATTAAAACATCAAACTTCAATAAAGCTTAAACTAACACATAAATAGAGGCTAAAGTACTTTATGAATAAACCAGACTTTGTCACATGAACTAACATTTACTAAACAATCAGAGATTATTAAGAAAGTTTCTTCTAAGGAATTGGAAAAGAAATGGGGGAACTCTATTTGCTATGCCTGAAGCAATGAATAGTCTTAAACTATCTGTCACAAACAAGTAGTATGAAAGAGGAAACACTTTGTAGGAATTACAGTAACACTGGAGGAGCCTCTGATCCCAGCGTACTTCCTACCATTGTCATGATTTACTGGTCAACTCCCCAATAAATCAAAGCTGCTCAAAATGTTAAGATGAGACACACAACTCTTTGAACATGGTTACTGTGTAATTGTTTTCTCAGGCACATTTTTCATATGGATTACATTCTCACTGATTTTTTTCCCCTAGTAGAGACTCACTTGAAAAGTTAAAAAGAGAAAGACATTCCTTTAGTGCACATTTTAAATTATGTTTACTAGGGTGATGTACACAATTTATGTTTAACTCTTTTATAGCACTGGAGAGAGGGAGAGTAATTTGGTTTAGAATAATATGAGTAAGTAACTAAGGTTCATAGATAAGCACTGTTTGATAAAATCCTATAGAAAAAAAATACTAATCAATGTTTATAAGTAATTCTTGGAGGAATGTGTTTTTGACTCCTATCTCCCTACTTCCTCTTCTCCTTAAATCTTCCCTGACTCCTGTTTAACTTTCATTTTCATTAACATATCACATTTGTTATTAAAACTAAATTAAAAACCTAGTCTCTTCTGACCCAAAGCTAATATACTTGCTGTCACTTTTCTCTAGCCTTACTGTAAACTTCATTTTAATGAATCTTGGTTTCCAGCCAAACATCCTTGACATTGCTCTTTGGATACCTTATTCATCAACTTTCGCAGTATGGTTATCAGCTGCACCTCTACCCCACACCCCTACACATACACAATGAGGCTCCAAGCTAAATTTTCTACTCTTTTAGGTTCCATATCTGTACAGTGAAAGATTTGGGAATAATTGATAGAAATGTCCATGTAATCTAGCCAAGATTGGGCTTCCGTTGTGGCTCAGCTGGTAAAGAATCTGCTTGCAATGCAGGAGACTTGGGTTCAATCCCTGGGTTGAGAAGATCCTCTGGAGACGGGAAAGGCTGCCCACTCCAGTATTCTGGCCTAGAGAATTCCATAGGTTTTATAGCCCACGGGCTCCCAAAGAGTTGGACATGACTGAATGGCTTTCATTTTCCTTTCATATCATTTTGTGGAAAAACTTTGCCTCTGTTGATCTAATAAACCAAGTAAACATTCTATTCTGTACTCATATGGTTTTGGAAAAGGCAGACCAATGCAAATCTTACAAACAAAGCATTCATCATTTCTCATAGAGTTTACTAGAAATTTAGATCAGGAGAATTTATAGCCATCTTCAACAACAGTTTTCCATTTCCATTCCATTCCATTTGGAAATTTCCATTTCCAAGTCCATATTGGATTTATCCAATAAAAGAAATAAATCTGGCAATTATGTTAATCCTATACCTTTCATCAAGACCCAGCTATTGTTGTGAAAATAAGATTATTCTTAAAGGGAGAAAGAGAAGAATAAACAAAGGGGAAAGAAGCGAAGGGGAATTGGAGAGGGAGGGAGGGGAGGAGGAAGATAACTATGAGAGTCTTTGCCAATAATAAGAAGGAGCACCTTGTGGAAAAGGTTCCCATCGATGTTTGTAGAGTAGTAAGTCTTCAAAAAACTACAGACTTGGACATATATGAGATGTTTCCTGTTTGGAGGTTGAAATATTACTTAAATAACTTTTCAGATGTATTTGGATAAATGGTAGGATTAATTTACTCATTTTAGGTATTTTTCTTTAAGGTATTGCTGTATAGTTGATTTGACATAATCAGAATCAATTGGAGTCTGCAGATGGTCACTATTTTGGTTCTTCATATTTGCTGTTTTAAAATGTACTATTTAACTGAGCTGGTAGTTTTGTTCACAAAAATTCTTTAGACAATTTCTATCCAAGTTCATTTGTATCCCCTCAATTTGATTTATGTTTAATTTTAACTTAAAGAAACTTAGCAGTCCTAAATATTAAATTTGGCTCAGTAAAATAAAGGAATCAGTAAACAAATTTGGTTCCACTTCATGAATTCTGACTTATGAGATTTTATAAACTTAGTCTCATCAGTTGGGAAACATGAACAAAAAACTATGTATCACGGTGAATTTATAAAACTGCATGTGAATTAGAAACACAGACCCCAAAATAATATTGTGAACAAAATCCAAATCCTGTAGTCTTGCTTTCCAGTAGCAAAATGGAATGCCTGATCTGTTTTGAGGTTCACTGAAAAATTAATAAGGCACCAGCTTATGTGCTTGTACAGACAAATCAAATCTAACCTCTCATTTGTTGTTCTGAATCTCAGTTTTCAAATTATTATATATCTATGTCTTTAAATGAGATTCAAATGTCTCTAAATCTCATTTTAAAATGTCATTTTAAAGAAATTTGCTTTTTAAATTATTGTAAAATGATTGTAAATTTATAGAAATATTACAGTAGCCCATAGAATTCCCTTTACAATCACACAATCCCCTAATCGTCAACATTTAAAATACTTGATTTTTTCTCTCCCTGCCCATCTTTTATATGCTTATTATAATATAAAATGGTATACAATTGTATATTACATATTATTTTCATAAATTATACCTATATAATTTTTATAAACCACTGGAACATAAGTTGCAGACTTGATGCTTTATTACTGCTAAATATTTCAGTATGAGAATGGACAGAATATTTGAGTAGATATTTTTGTAAAGAGGCACAGATGGCCAATAGGTTCATGAAAAGATATTCAACATTGCTAATCATCAGAGTATTGGAAGAAAAGAGAACCTTTGCCTGCTGTTGGTGAGAATGTAAATTGGTGTAGTCACTACAGAAAGCAGCAGAGGTTTCTCAAAAACTTAAAAATAGAATTACTATATAATCTACCAATAATTCATTTCTGTATTCTCAAAGAATATAAAAACACTAAAACAAAAAATTTCTGCACCCCCATGTTGCGAAGAACTGACTCATTGGTAAAGACCCTGATGCTGGGAAAGATTGAAGGCAGGAGGAGAAGGGGATGACAGAGGATGAGATGGTCGGATGGATTCACGAACTTGATGGACATGAGTTTGAGCAAGCTCTGGAGTTGGTGATGGGCAGGGAAGCCTGGAGTGAAGCAGTCCATGGACTCATAGAGTCGGACATGACTAAGTGACTGAACTGAACTGAACTGATGTTCATTGCAGCATTATTTACAATAGTCAAGACTTGGAAGCAACTTAAATGCCCAACAATAGATGTGTGAAAGTTGCTCAGTCATGTCTGACTCTTTGCAACCACATGGACTATACAGTCCATGGAATTCTCCAGGTCAGAATACTGGAGTGGGTAGCCTTTCCCTTCTCCAGGGGATCTTCCCAACCCAGGGATCAAACTCGGGTCTCCCACATTACAGGCGGATTCCTTACCAGCTGAACCACATGGGAAGCCAGGGGATCTTCCCGATCCAGGGATCCAACACAGGTCTTCTGCATTGTAGGCGGATCCTTTACCCACCAAGCCATCAGGGAAGCCCTCCAACAACAGATGAATAGATAAAAAAGATTTAATTTACATATATATATATATTTTATATAAGGATGTTTTAAAAAAATCTACTTGTGCTTCATTGACTAGTCTTTGATGGCATGGATCACAAAAAACTGTGGAAAATTCTTAAAGAGATAGGAATACCAGATCATCTTACCTGCCTCCTCAGAAACCTGTATGCAGGTCAAGAACAGTTAGAAAAGGACATGGAACAATAGACTGGTTCCAAATTGGGAAAGGAGTACATCAAGGCTGTATATTGTCAGGTTCCAAATTGGGAAAGGAGTACATCAAGGCTGTATATTTAACTACTATGCAGAGTACATCATGTGAAATGCCAGGCTGGGTGATGTACAAGCTGGAATCAAGATTGCAGCAATATATATATTGTTGTTGTTCAGTCACTCAGTCGTGTCCAACTCTGCCACCCCATAGACTGCAGCACAGCAGGGATCCCTGTCCTTCAATATCTCCCAGAGCTTGCTCAAACTCATGTCTTTTGAGTAAGTGATGCCATCCAACCATCTCATCCTCTATCGTCCCCTTCTCCTCCTGCCTTCAATCTTTTCCAGCAGCAGGGTCTTTTCTAATGAGTCAGCTCTTGACATCAGGTGGCCAAAGTATTGGACCTTCAGCATTAGTCTTTCCAATGAATATTCAGGACTGATTTCCTTTAGGATTGACTGATTTGATCTTGCTGTCCAAGGGACTCTCAAGAGGCTTCTCCAACACCACAGTTCAAAAGCATTGATTCTTTGGCACTCAGCTTTCTTTATGGTCCAACTCTCACGTCCATACATGACTATTGGAAAAACCATAGCTATGATTAGATGGACCTTTCAACAAAGTAATGTCTCTGCTTTTTAATATTCTGTCTAGGTTTGCCATAGCTTTTATTTCAAGGAGGAAATGTCTTTTAATTTCATGGCTGCAGTCACCATCTGCAGTGATTTTGGAGCCCAAGAATATAAAGTCTGTCACCGTTTCCATTGTTTCTCCATCTATTTGCCATGAAGTGATGGGACTGTATGCCATGGTCTTAGTTTTTTGAATGTTGAGCTTTAAGCCAACTTTTTCACTCTCCTCTTTCGCTTTCATCAAGAGGCTCTTTAGTTCCTCTGCATCTTCTGCCATAAGTGTGGTATCATCTGCATATCTTGAGGTTTTGACATTTCTCCCAGAAATCTTGATTCCAGCTTGTAATTCACCAGCCCAGCATCTCTCATGATGTCTTCTGCATATAAGTTAAACAAGTTATGCATATAAGTTAAATAAGTTATGCATATAAGTTAAATAAGCAAGGTGACAATATACAGCCTTGATGTATTCCTTTCCCAATTTGGAACCAGTTCATTGTGCCATGTAAGATTCTAACTGTTGCTTCTTGACCTACATACAGGTTTCTGAGGAGGCAGGTAATGTGATCTGGTATTCTCATCTCCGCAGTTTTTTGTGACGCACACAGTCAAATATTTTAGTGTAGTCAATGAAGCAGAAGTGGATATTTTTCTGGAATTCTCTTGCTTTTTCTATGAACCAGTAGATTTTGGCAATTTGATCTCTGTTTTCTCTGCCTTTTCTAAATCCAGCTTGAACATCTGGAAGTTCTCAGTTCACGAATTCCTGAAGCCTAGCTTGGAGAATTTTGAGCATTGCTTTGCTAGTGAGTGGAGTGGAACTGTATATAATGGAATATTACTCAGCCATAAAAAGAATAAAATTTTGCTATTTGCAACAACATGGATGGACGTGGAGGGTACTGTGCTTAGTGCAGTAAGTAAGATAGAAAAAGACAAATACTGTAGGCAGACCACTTATAGGTAGAGTCTAAAAAATATAAAAAATAAGGGAAAAAACTGCTGAGCTCATCGATAGAAAACATTGGTTGTTGCCATAGGTGGGGATTGAGGAATGAGTAAAAGGTGTGAAGGAGTTTGAAAGGTACACACTTGCAGTTATAAAATAAGTCATGGAGATGTAATATAAAGCAGGGTGAATATAGTTAACAATGCTATATTATATATTTGAAAGTTTCTAAAAGAGTAAACCTTAAAAGCTCTCATCACAGGAAGAAAAAGGGTCCTTTTTTTAGCTGTGTATGGTGGCCAGTGGTAATTAGACTTATTGTGATGATCATTTTGTAATATATACAAATATAAAATTATGTCATTATACCACTGAAACAAATCCATTGTCATATATAAATCATATCTCAATTTTTTAAAATAAAAAGTTTAGTATGTATTTCTTAAAATACAAGGATACTTTCTTACATAACTAGAGTACATCAAAATCAGAAAACCAAGATCAGTATAATACCAACATTCATCCACAAGTTTAGTCAAATTTTGGCAATTGTTCCAATAATATTCTCCATAGTGAAAAAAGGGAGGGGATTCTAAATACCTACGCTTCATGGGCTTCCCAGGTAATGCTAGCGGTAAAGAACCTGCCTGCCAGTGCAGGAGACGTGAAAGACCAGGTTCGATCCCTGGGTAGGGAAGACCCTCTGGAGGAGGGCACGGCTACCCACTCCAGTACTCTTGCCTGGAGAAGCCCATGGACAGAGGCACCTGGTGGGCTACAGCACATGTGGTGCGAAGAGTCGGACACGACTGAAGAGACTTAGCACGCACACACGCACAGTTCATGACCCAGTACAGAATGATGCGTGCACTTACTTGTCATGTCTGTTTACTCTCCTTCAATCTGTACGTTTTTCTGTATTCCTTGTATCTTATAATCTTAAAGCTTTTTAAGTGTATAATTCAGTTGTTTTGTAGAACTTTGGGTTTGTTGCCTATTTACTTTTATTACCTATTTATCCCACAAGTGGCATTGTGATCCTCTATCAGTATTAACCTTTCTCTTAGAAGAGGCCCCCCCAGAAAAAGAGGCTCACTGGTAACCCAGAGGAATGACCAAAGAATTTAAGGAAGAGTTTAAATTTATTTTTATTCCAGATTCTTCATTCCAGGATGACCTTGAATCCTCCAAACCACTGGACATTTCCTCCACCCCCCACCAATTTTAGTGTTGTAGCAGCCCCTTGTATCTTTATTAGGCTACACCACACTCTCTTGCATGCAAGTGTCTTACAAAAGTTCTTGCTGTGTACGGGGGCAGGGGGGGGGTGGAAAAGATAATCATCATTCTATACATATAATGAGCCAAAATGATGTCTTACAGAAATCCAGTCTATAGCTGACAGAGGATAGAAAAATTTAAAATAGTCCTGGGGTAAGACTGTAAATTTATTTAAAATTTTTCCAGCTTTGTTGAGGTACAGCTGACAAAATTTGTACATATTTGATGTACATGATTGATTGACATATGCATGCATTGTGAAATGATTACCACAATCAAGTTAATTCACACATCTATTTTTCCCCCTTCATTGTGGTAAGAACACTTATGATCTACTCTCAGCAAATTTCAATTATAAAATACAGTATTATTAACCATAGTTACCTTACTATTAAATATGCAGGGCTTACGCATCTTACAACTGAAAGTTTGCACCCTTTTCGTAAACATCTTCCCATTTTCCCCACTACCCAGCCCCTAGTAGCTACTATTATACTCTCTAGTTCTATGAGTTTGACTTACTTAGATTCCATATATACCACATTTTACTTATGGACTCATACAACAAAGGACATCCATATTTTGACTATTATAAATAATGCTGCAATGAATATGGGAGTACAAATATCTCTTTGAGATACTGATTTCATTTTCTTTGGATATATGACCAGTATTGATATTGCTAGATCATTTGGTAGTTCCTCTTTTTTTGAGGAAGCCCTGTACTGTTTTCCAAATTGGCTATACCAATTTCATTCTCATCAATAATGTACCATTGTTCCTTTCTTCCCCCATACTCTCAGCAACACTTGTAATATCTTGTCTTTTTGAGAAAAGCCATTCTAACGAGTTTGAGGTGATATCTAATTATGGTTTGATTTACATTTTCTGTTGTTGAGCACATCTTCATATGTAACTGTTGGCCATTCATTTTTCTCTTCTTTGGAAAAATGTCTACTAGGTTCTTCCGTCCATTTTTAATTTGGTTATTTGCTTTTTTTGGTATTAGTTGTATAAGTTCCTTACATATTTTGGATATTAAATCCTGATGAGATATATGGTTGCTAGATATTTTCTCTCATTTCATAGGCTCTGTTTTCATTTTCTTGATTGTTTCTTTTGCTGTGCTGGAGCTTTTCGTTTATGGAAGTTCAACTTGTTTATTTTTTCTTTTTTTGCTTTTGATTTTGGTGTCATATCCAAAAACTCATTGCCAAGATGAATATTAAGGGTTTCTATCTTTATGTTTTCATATAAGTCCTCACAGATTCAAGTCTTACATTTAAATTTTTAATCAATTTTGAGTCTATTTTTATATATGGTACAAATGTCCAATTTCCTTCTTTTGCATGTGGATATTCACTTTTCCCAGAACCATTTATTGAATGCCCTGTTGTTCATTGTTGGCATCCTTGTCATAGATTAATTGACCATATATGTGTGTTTATTTCTAGGCTCTCTCTTCTATTCCATTCCTCTATGTGTCTACTTTATACTGGGACCATATTGTTTTTATTGTTATAGCTTTGTAATAAAGTTTGAAATCAGGAAGTGTGATCCCTCTTGCTTTGTTCTTAAGATTATTTTGGCTATTGGGTTTTTGTGGTTCCACATAAATTTTAGGATTTTTTTATATTTCTGTGAAAAATGCCATTGGAATTTTAGGGATTGCATTGAACCTCTAGAATGCTTTGTGTAGTATGAACATTTTCACAATATTAACTTGTTCAATCCAAAGACACAAGGCATCTTTCCATTTGTCTTTGTCAATTTCTTTCATCAGTGTCTTAGTTTTCAAGGATAAATGTATTCTTCCTCCCATGCACTGATTTCCACCAATCACTCCCTGCCTCAACAGGCTTCTCATTCCATAGTTGTTATTTATTATACTTCCTCTGAGTGCTTCCCTGGTGGCTCAGATGGTAAAGAGTCTGCCTGCAATGCAGGAGACCTAGGTTTGATCCCTGAATCAGGAAGATCCCCCGGAGAAGGGAAAGCCTACCCACTCTAGTATTCTTGCCTGGAGAATTCCACGGACAGGGAAACCTGGGGGCCTATGGTTCATTAGGTCACAAAGAGTCATCATTGAGCAACTAACACTCACTCATACTTCCTCTGAACCTTTTCAGTACTGAGATATTATATTTGTAGTACATTTCATACACTGTTACCCCTATTTTCTGTTCAAAGCCAGTGAAACCTAACAATTTTAGCACTATATCATGCCTGATGTATAAGTATTCCATCTACTACCAGTACAAGGTCCTCATTGCCAACTGACCAACTAGTGATCCAGCTACAAAATTCCCATTTTGTGTATATCTCCAACACTACTCTTGATACCATCTACCATAGTTCAAGTTCCTAGAAAACAGACTGAGAAAAATTTATATGAAAATGGTATATTGGGGAATGCTCTCAAGAATCACATCTGTAAGATATGAGGAAAGGAGAATTGGGTAAGAGAGAAATTGAACTGCAATGCAGTTGCAACAGAGATGTTGGGTAAACCCAAGGGAAGCTCTGAAGTTAGGGTGGCCCTTGAGAAAAGTCCCAAACGGAAACAAGATTGCCGGGTCTTCATAGCCTCTTAGGATGAACTGCCTCTGGGTAGGCAGCCATCTTCAACCCAGGATGATTGCCTGGGAGCAATACAGCTATTATCCATGAGCAATTAGTACTCCTAGAAGCTGGAAGAATGAGTGTCTCAGTGACTGAGAGAATCTGGTGGCATACTACACATAACACCACAGTTCATTCATTTTGTTAAGTGCTCCGTTTTGTGAAAACATTATAATTTTTAAGATTAATTTTGTCAGTACATATTTGGTTTGCTTCCAGTGCTTTCCATTTGCAAATTATGCAGCTAAAATATTCTTGTACATGTTTTACAGTGCACTTGTACAAAGGGCTTTCTAGGAACAAGTACAAAAGATATTTTTACAATGGAGCTCAACTGCTTTGAAAATAGTTGAACAAATTTTGACTTGCAACAGCAATTTTCATCCACCAACAATCTGCCAACATTTGATATTGTCAGACATTTAAAACTTTCCTCATCTAAAGAACATAAAAATATATATCCTTGCATCTTATTTTATTTTTTCCTTGTACATCAATATTAGGTATAAATGAGTTAAATTAGAATCAAGGCACTCCTAATAAAGATAGTGTCTTGAAAATGATAAGAATATCTTCAAAAACATCAAATTTAAATGAACATGTGTTACAGCTATCTGAGTTACAACCAGCTGGATAGTTCTGGGAACATAGGTGAAGGGGTATTTACTTTCAAATTCTTCAAAATATATAAGCTCTTCAATAATTTCTTATTCCAAATGATTTGTGTTTTCTTTAGAATTACCTCAGCATGAGTTTCTATAAGCTTGTTTCATTCTCTTTTAAATTATATCAGTTCTTTATTTAAAAAAACAAAACTTTTATTTCACATAGAATTTTAAGGAGGTCACCACATTTTTTTCACTGAATAGGGTTACTCTTCTGTGTGTAGAAGAACAAAACTCCCTCACGCCTTCTTTCACCCAAACAAGGTGCAAAAGAGTGGGCCAAGCATGCAGTTTAGACATCTCGTATTATGTTATCCAATAAAAACAGCTTTATTTGGTATACACACATAGCAACCACTAACTGGCCATAATAATCACATACTCTTACCAAAACTATTGCTAACAACTAAGGCCATGTGTGTATGATACATTCAGCTCATCACATTACTCACTTAAAACCCACCTCCTAACAACTATAGCCTCAACTGTATGATCTGCAATTACACATCGTGCTGCTATCTGACACAACCCATCTGGAATCTGCATGAATATTGCTGCCGACCCTCCTCCACATTTCTGCCTGTCTTTCTCAACTGGCTCTTCAAACTTGAGCAATTCTATAAATGTATTTCCTCTTCTTTCTCAAATAAAACATTCTCAATCCAACTTTCTAATTTAACTTCTTGTTAAACTTTGAGTTTGCAATTCCTTTTTCCTTGCCCTTTTAATGCCAAGATTTTCTTTTGCTCCTTTAGCTTCTCTCTCCTTCAATTTTCAAGTACCCATCAATATTTTCCTCTTCCAATGCATTTTTCTTCCCTTTCTTTACATGTTCTATGTAAAGCTCTATGACCACTAATTTAAATATAATCATGACAATCCTTATTTAGTAAAGGTCCAACATTTTATTCATCTTTTCTTGCATTCTACCTACCAGAAACATTTCTGGACACAAAACTCCAATCCTCAAATCAATTTCAGTTTTAGAGGGCATCTTTTTACAATGCAAAAGATGTAGAGTCCTATGAAATGTAACATTTGAATCCTTCCTTCCCCAAACATAATAATACATCTCTATTTAAAAACTAAATTTGTTGTTACTTTTTTTACTGGATATATTAATGTACTGTTTTAGACAGATAGAAAGCATTTACTTTTATATTTTGGTAAAAGAATATTAACTCTCAAGGTAATTTCTTCTTTATACTGCTTATTTTAAGATTTAATACAACAAAGTTATTTACTTTTGCCTCTGAAAAGATTTTTAGTATTTAATATACATATAGGGTTATTATATTTAGCAAATAAAAATACAGTACACACAGTTATATCTCAATTTTAGATAAACAGCTTGTAAGTTTTTAGTATAAGTATGTCCCATGCAATACTTAGAACATAGTTGTACTAAGGAATATTCACCATTTATCTGAAATTCAAATTTAACTAAGCATCTTATAACATATTTGGCAACCATAAATCACATTTTTAAAACATAACTTTGTTTCCATATTTTAATAGTCTAACAAATAAAGGACAACCTCTACCTAATTAATCATCACCAACAGTTTCACATTTATATTCCTTCCAGATTATACTGGTCGTGCAACAAATTAATGTCATGGTCCAGGAGTGGGTTGGAAAAGAATTTCTAGACATGAGGCAGAATGAAAGGAGAATAAAGTTTATTAGAGTGGGAAACACTGTTAGAACAGCAGGCCAGCTCAAGGGAGAACTGAGTTAAACAGGGTCCTTAGTCCACTTTTATACCCAGGGTACAAGGAGTGGGATAGGGTCTTGCAGGTCATTTGCTGATTGGATGAGGCACGTATACTGGGTGGAGGGAAGAGTAAGGGAATAACCTTCTCCCTATGGGGTAGGAGGGGAGACAGGTTATACTGCTCAGGAGGACCTGAAATCCATTAATAGTTACAACATGGGGGAGGGAAGGACAATAAGGTTCTGTTTTTTCTGTTTCTGAATTCCAAGACCCTCCTGGGTTTTATCTGCTCTTTCATCCTTGGGTCACCACAACTAACACAACATTAAACTGGGCAGAAAAATCTAATTCCAATAGAAATAGAGATTGTACAAAATATTGTAAAAATGAGTCTCTTTCCATTGGAGACCACTACTTTAATCATTTTCAATTTATGATCACATTCCTTTTCTCCTTGGTTATTAGGTTTCTGGGAAAACTTTATCCATGTTGCTATGGGCTAATATTTGCTTCTATATTGTACATTTCAGTAATTCCATTCCAGTTTTAAAAAGACTCTAATTAGCTTATTATTTAATACTAACTTTCTGGAAATGATCACATCAATGTTTTAGCTTTTTTTTTTTTTTTTTAATTGATATTGAACAGTCAGGACAGAGAATGTAGTAACCGCTAACCTTTTTTTCAAGCTGATAAAATCTAAAGACCTTTTTCCCAGGAAAATGTATTTTTAATGGACACATAACAGTTTTTATTAAAATTTCAGTAAGTTTACAGGTACGCAGAAGATCAACTTTGGCCTCAGTTAAAAACCTAAAAAGTACTGAGTATATGTAATAGGTAATACATTTGACATATACTAATGAGTCATACTTACTGTTTTACAATATGTTGAAGCTCTATTTTTACTTGATTTTTTATTAAATAAATGATTCCAAATATAAAGTAGCTCACATACTAAACCAAACACATACCACATATGCACACATTTTATTATTTTTTTTTAATTTTCCCCATTTAACAACCCACCTCACTTTAGAGTTATGTCTCAAGCAAGATGAGACGGTTGTGGATTTGCAGTTTTATAGTTTAGTAAATTTTACTATAAGCATATTTTAAGTAAGTATAGGAGCAAGATCTCTGAAAGTTGAAACAATATCTCATTCTCTGACACATTCTATTCCCTTAATTAATAATGAAAAAATCACTTAAACTCATTTAAGGAAGTAGTTGTAATCCAAAGTTTTGATCTCTATAACTTACTGAGTGATAAAGACATTTAAATCGAGCCATTTGGCTACATTAAAACAATGCTAGAAAAATTGGAACTAGTCTTACTAATATAACTTATTCCTATCATTCTAGAATGTATTTATATTGCTTTAAAATTTTTAAATGGCAATTTTGGGTAAAGTTTTAAAAATGAGTTCAAAAACAGTCAAATTCATTGCATCAAAGAATAAAATTATGATTACTAGTGGCTTGGTAAAGGAGAATTGCAGAGGAATCAACAGCAGACAGGCTCCATTAAGCAAGATGAATAAGCCCTAGAGATGTACTGTACAACAGGTTCAGCTAGTCAATAACATGTACAATACACAAAAATTTAAGAAAGGAGATCTCATTTAAGTGCTCTTAGCACAATAAAATAAAAAATTTTAAGCAATACCAAAAAAAAATGAGTTATTTTCTCATTTGTGTTTTTAAATTCAAATACAAATTATTTTGTTATTTGATGGCAATATACTGTAGGGCTTCCCTGGTGGCTCAGTCGGTAAAGAATCTGCCTGCAGTGTAGGAAACCCGGGTTCGATTCCTGGGTCAGGAAGATCCCCTGGAGAAGGAAATGGCAACCCACTCCAATATTCTTGCTTGGAAAATCCTATGGGCAGAAGAGCCTGGAGGGCTACAGTCCACGGGGTCACAAGAGTCGGACACAACTGAGTGACTAAACCACCACATACTTCCCCATTTCTTCTTTTTCATTCTAAGATGAAAATGGAACTCTTCTGGTTTATGGCGCATGATATAGCTAAACGTGCAGCATCATCTGGTAACCTAGAAGTCTACCACACATTCTGTAAACAAGCAATTATTGTTGTTTCCAAAAGACTGGCATGAGGAAATGAAAGTTGAAGAGGGAGGCTAAATATGATCAATCCCATGAAGCATAAAGTGCCTCCAAGTTGCTTCTATTTTTCTGGAGACTTTTTTGCAGCTGAGACTACAAAGCCTTTAGCAAAAACTTAAAGTATCCCAGGAGATATCATCTTCTTTATTCAAACACATAAGTAGGCATCATGATGGTCTATAGGCTTCAAGTGGTCTAGGAATCTTTGCCATTATACATAAGATGGTGCCTGTGTATGAGAATGGTACTTTCAGAAACTTAAAGGCATCTGTGACCCAGAAAATGTAAAGACCCAAGTGCTTTTAACCCTTAAAGGTAAATTTCAGGGGGATTGGGCTCATTTACCACAGGAGGATGTTAATAAAGTGTTATGTCCTACAAAACACACAGAAACTTTGCTACTGGGAGAGTCACCCAATCAGATAATTCACGGATCACTTCATTTTGAATATTTCATACTATGTGTACTCTCTCTGTTTTCTATTTTTAAGAGAATGTTTTAATAATACCACCTGAAATGCAATGCTTCACAATTGGCATATAGAATAAAATATAGAAAACATAACACCACTGTATTTAATATGACATATATTTTCTGCCAGATAAAATTGCCTGTAGTTTTATGCAAGATTTTCATCATCTCTCATTAAGCTTCTGTTACAATGTACAAAACTCAGTTGAGATTGTAATACTTGGAAAGCAAAACATCAATGACCTTCAAATGAACTTGTTAAGGAAATCATGTTGTGAGTCAGTATGAAAAGTTGATGACTGGGTATGTATTTGCTATGGTGAAAGAAAAGGAAAAAATATTTAATTTGGACAGAATTTTTTGAGTATAAAGAATAAAAATTTACTTTCAATAGGATAAAATTGGTCTTCCATTAGAGTTGAGAAGGCCTCATTTTTAAAAAATATGTATATATGAGATATTAAAATGTCTCATTAAAAATTTAGTCTCTATACCTGCTATAATAGTTATAATAAAAACTAAACTGTTCATTTGTGCTTAAATGTTTAAGGAAAATTTATAGAATTGTATAGATTCTATGCTCTGCCTTTTGGCAATTCAGAAAAATACAACTGTAACTCATATTTTATTACCCTCCAAAGAAGTATTATTAAATATATATTTTCAAAGTAAACTATAAAACATCAGAGATATACAGATGTCTTTTACTTAAAATTTAAAAACCAGATATCTATGTTTTAAAATTTGGATAACTTATAGACCATAATAAGTTTGTACTGACTTTTTAATGAATCACACTCTGTATTCTAGATAATTGCCTTGTATAGTATCAGGCACGGTAGGAAAAACATCAGTCCATTACACAACAGTATAGAAGCAGGTGAGTAAAATAATCAAAAAAGAAAGGAAAAAAGCAATCTCAAGAGATGAAAACTATTCCATGGATGTGGGGTCAACTACCTTTCAATCCTTTCACTGCACAGTTGTATGGAAAATGGTTAATATTCATAAGAATATAAATCACAACTAATAGGAAATGTACCTTCACACCACTAAAAAATATAGTTACAATAATAATCTTTTAAGAATGAATGATCCAGCAATTTTTTTTGCACTCATAAACAACTGAAAGCATTAACAGGCATTGTCTTCCTGCAGAATTTCCAGTTGAGATTCCAGCTGGCAACTTTGGAAAATGATTGTTTGTCCCTTTACAGTGATTCATTCTGATACTCAAAGGACATAAAAAGGCCATCATAGTATTTCTGTTTACATAGAGAGTACCGTCAAAAGGCACAATCCCCTCACTGCACCTGGGGCTATTGCTTACTTGCAGAATTTCCTGGCCACTGAATTGAAAAAGGTAAACTGGATATCCTACAAGTACCACGAGTTCAGTATATTCAAACATGTTTAAACAGAATGAACTATTTTCCACAAATATGTTGTCCTGTCAGTCGCACAAGCCAGAAATATAGTAGTAATATTAGGAGAGTTGATAATAATGAAATAAATGACTGTCTTGTACTAATTTACCAGAAATGAATGTCATAATATTTAGAGCATGAAATAAAGTCATTTCTATCTGCCCCATCCTCAGTGATGCTTTCATTCTGTTAATCACCTCTGTGCACAGTAAACTGTAGTAGAAATATCATTGATTTGGGATGAAACTCCAGAATTACCACTTAATGGCCACACATTCTTGGAAAACTATTTTAACACTTCCAAGTTTTCATTTTCTTGTGTATATATACTAAAAAGACAATACTAAATGTCCAAGGTTAATCAGAAATGTTTTAAACCATCTAACACAGAGCCTGAGATATAATAAAAGTGAAAGTAAGGTCTCTCAGTCGTGTCCGACTCTTTGTGGCCCCATGGACTGTAGCCCACAGGGCTACTCTATCCATGGAATTTTCCAGGCAAGAGTACTGGAGTGGGTTCCAATTTATTTCTCCAGGGGTTCTTCCTGACCCAAGGATTGAACCTGGGTCTCCCTCATTGCCAGAGAAGGCGATGGCACCCCACTCCAGTACTCTTGCCTGGAAAATCCCATGGATAAAGGAGCCTGGTAGGCTGCAGTCCATGGGGTCACTACGAGTGGAACACGACTGAGCGACTTCACTTGGACTTTTCACTTTCATGCATTGGAGAAGGAAATGGCAACCCACTCCAGTGTTCTTGCCTGGAGAATCCCAGGGACGGGGGAGCCTGGTGGGCTGCCGTCTATGGGGTGGCACAGAGTCGGACATGACTGAAGCGACTTAGCAGCAGCAGCAGCTCCCTCATTGCAGTCAGACGCTTTACCGTCTGAGCCACCAGGGAAGCTGACAAGCCATATAATAGGTACTCATTAAATAGCAGTCATCTCAAGTGTTAGTCTATCAAGGCATACTAGTCTGGCCTACAGCAGCCAGAGTGACACAGAAGCTTGTGGTTTAAGGCAGGACACATCAGTATAATCAGAAGCTTATCTGGCAGCTTCAGATATGAGTAAGATGTAATCTGACCACAGACAGGGTACTCATTCTGTCACATAATTACATGATGGTTGCCAGAGGAAGTCCTTCTATATTAGTCGGAGTGATGAATAAGGTAAAATATGGATGCTGCTGCTGCTGCAGCTGCTGCTGCTGCTGCTTCTAAGTCACTTCAGTCGTGTCTGACTGTGTGCGACCCCATAGACGGCAGCCCATCAGGCTCCCCCGTCCCTGGGATTCTCCAGGCAAGAACACTGGAGTGGGCTGCCATTTCCTTCTCCAATGCATGACAGTGAAAAGTGAAAGTGAAGTCGCTCAGTCGTGTCCGACTCTTAGCGACCCCATGGACTGCAGCCTACCAGGCTCCTCCGTCCATGGGATTTTCCAGGCAAGAGTACTGGAGTGGGGTGCCATTGCCTTCTCCAACAGTTAAAATATTGGGGGGATGGAAAAATATATTGTGTGATGAAATTATGGAATCATCACAGTTAATTTCTAAAGCTCCTGACCTGAAATCTGTAATTGATCACGTAGCTTTTGGATTTATTATTCTATACCAAAAAATTTTTGTGTAATCCTAAAATATGTGGGCCACTATCCTACTATGAAAGAGCAACCATGGCCTTGCTGTTTACTTGGCTTCTTTTTGCCAATTTCAGTTTGAAATAGCTAAAGGTTCCTAATAGTATACAAGGGTCAAAAAATACTTCCTCAGGATATTAAGAAATATTGCTGTAATTTGAGGGTAGATTGCAGAAGCCTTTTCAGATGACTCCAGATGCCCTGGCTACATCCCCCAACACCAGTAACCATGCTTTACAAACTAAATATGCTGAGGACTTTTCACTAAGTATTTAGTCCAGAACTGGTTATCTGACAACAGATTTCACGTGTATTTGTTTCTTTCCTTTTAAAATTGTAACAGGGTTTTCTCCAGTTAAATAATTTCCAAACAAAATTATAGCAGCATTAAAAAATAAATCACTTGCAAATATATTCAAGCTATGCTTTGAAAAGTCAACAAAAAGGTTTTGTCTGGTTTGGAGTGTCCCTGGAATAAACTTCAGAGAAATGTTTGACCAGAAGGAGCAATTTTGTTTTCTTTGAACATGTGAAATAATTTTATCCGGACAGCATATATGGCTTCACATAAAGAAAAGAAAAAACAGAGATAAACAAGTGTGTAACAGGGAGATGTTTAATATCAAAAGTTAAATGCTATTTCACATTCCCTCACCTGTGAGATCTTTGGGGTCAGCATCAAATAGAGGGTTCTGAGTGAAGCAAGCAGCTGGTATATAAATGTAAGAATTTAAGTGAGAGATACTTTTTGCTTTTCTTCTTACTTGCATAAGCATCTGAAAAAGCAATCCTCATTTATTTCTCAATCTTAATCTTAATTTTTTGTTTTAATTTTTTGAAAATAAAAGGTTTTCCTTTGTTTGTTTTGTTGCCTAGGGAGATGGGTGGTAGAAGAGGAAATACGAACAAAATAAGAACTGTGAATAGGAGAAAATGGTGCTAATTTTTTTTTTCCTGTTAATTCAGAAATCTAAAAATACATGAAAAAAGAAAAAATCAAAGTTCAAGAGGAAGGTCAAATTATTATCCTGAGGATGTAGCAGCAAAAAGAGACCTGGATAAAATTAGGTAATATCAAGTACTGAATACACATTCCTTTTTTCCACTAATAAATTAAGTTATAGAGATTTTACACTGGAAACATAGAGACTGAAAGCTCAGAGCTTTGGATTCAGACAAACCTAAGTTCAAATCTCAGAACTACCATTTACATACACAAGAGAGATGAGAAAGCTACTTGTCTAAGATTTTGTTTCCGTATGTAATTATATTCACAGTGTTTTTAAGGAAATCATACGAATTCATAAAACATTTTGGACACTTAAGAAGCAAAGCCCTAATAAATGACTGACATAATCATTGTCACTCTAGCTATACTACTTATTTTATAATACCACATACTTAGCACTGAACTTAATTTAATTTAAAGATTACTCTTAATCTTGCCTCCTCTGATCACCCAAGCTTCAGTGAGGGTCTTTGTGTGCATGACCTTTAAGTGAGTGTAGTGAAAACAAAGATTCAAAGCATATACATTTAAATTGACTATTTTCCAGTGTTGAAAATTTTGTTAATAAGCAGTGGCCAATTCTCATAAAGGCCTTTGTAATTCTAGGTTATCTTAGCAAGCTTTCAACATTCTTATAGATGTCTACAGCTTCCAGGACTACTGTTCTTAGACATAAAATAAACAGGTGTGCTGGAAGGCGGTGCACTCAAGTCTTTGAAACCTGAGATCCCATTTCTTTCGCTAAGCCTGGAGTCTCTGGGAGCTAAATTACCATCTAAAAAAGATATGCAGCTGGGTGGAAATTTTGTGGTGTTTTACAATGTACCTCATCACACAGAATTTTTCTTGAGATTGGTGGGTTCCTTTGATCTCACCCATTCCATAACCAGCTTATCCTGGTATATGAGTCTTGACATTAGGTGACAACTGCTCTATTAGCTATTAAATGCTTTACCAGTTCCAACCAATTTTGCAGCCTTGGCTTCTGAGATTTCCGGTAGCAATAAATTTATTATTATTTTCAAGAAGAGACTTCTTTATAGTGACAGACACTATAATGGCTTTTAATGGTTTCACTTGTGCCTACATAAATTTTGATGGGCCATTGGTCCAAAAAAACCTCTGTATTTCTTATCTTATTTCCCCAAGTGCCCAGTGGTCTATGCTATGACCTTACCTTGAGGCCTTGTGGGTCCCTTACTGTCTGCCATCCTGCTTTTTTTAGATTGAGGGGTACCCATTATTTTTCCTCGAAATAACCTCCAAAATTCAAGCGAACTTACTGTTTCTGGCTGCCTGGGCATGGCTCCTGAGATTGGTTAAGACCTTCTAAAGGCACTTACTTTTTTTTTTTTAATTTAATTTTATTTTATTTTTAAACTTTACAATATTGTATTAGTTTTGCCAAATATCGAAATGAATCCGCCACAGGTATACCCGCGTTCCCCATCCTGAACCCTCCACCCTCCTCCCTCCCCTCCCCTCCCTCTGGGTCGTCCCAGTGCACCAGCCCCAAGCATCCAGTACCGTGCATCGAACCTGGACTGGCGACTCGTTTCATACATGATATTATACATGTTTCAATGCTATTTTCCCAAATCTCCCCATCCTCTCCCTCTCCCACAGAGTCCATAAGACTGATCTATACATCGGTGTCTCTTTTGCTGTCTCGTACACAGGGTTATTGTTTCCATCTTTCTAAATTCCATATATATGCGTTAGTATACTGTATTGGTGTTTTTCTTTCTGGCTTACTTCACTCTGTATAATAGGTTCCAGTTTCATCCATCTCATTAGAACTGATTCAAATGCATTCTTTTTAATGGCTGAGTAATACTCCATTGTGTATATGTACCACTGCTTTCTTATCCATTCATCTGCTGATGGGCATCTAGGTTGCTTCCATGTCCTGGCTATTATAAACAGTGCTGCGATGAACATTGGGGTACACGTGTCTCTTTCCCTTCTGGTTTCCTCAGTGTGTATGCCCAGCAGTGGGATTGCTGGATCATAAGGCAGTTCTATTTCCAGTTTTTTAAGGAATCTCCACACTGTTCTCCATAGTGGCTGTACTAGTTTGCATTCCCACCAACAGTGTAAGAGGGTTCCCTTTTCTCCACACCCTCTCCAGCATTTATTGCTTGTAGACTTTTGGATCGCAGCCATTCTGACTGGCGTGAAATGGTACCTCATAGTGGTTTTGATTTGCATTTCTCTGATAATGAGTGATGTTGAGCATCTTTTCATGTGTTTGTTAGCCATCTGTATGTCTTCTTTGGAGAAATGTCTATTTAGTTCTTTGGCTCATTTTT
>NW_011495021.1:1009617-1022783 GCF_000754665.1 Bison bison bison
CCATTGTATATTCTTGCCTCCTTTGTCAAAGATAAGGTGTCCATATGTGTGTGGATTTATCTCTGGGCTTTCTATTTTGTTCCATTGATCAATATTTCTGTCTTTGTGCCAGTGCCATACTGTCTTGATAACTGTGGCTTTGTAATAGAGCCTGAATCACAGTTTGTATGGAAATACAAAAAACCTTGAATAGCCAAAGCTATCTTAAGAAAGAAGAATGGAACTGGAGGAATCAACCTGCCTGACTTCAGGCTCTATTACAAAGCCACAGTTATAAAGGCACTTACTTTGAAGACAAGGTCAGCCACAGACTCAAATGTTTCCCAGTAAATCTTACCATGAAACTCTCAAATCTGTGACACCCCCATTTTCACCCTGTGAGAAATACAGTCTCTCATACCTCAGTTTTCCACACAGAAGGGCTTGAACAAACTAACTCATGATCTCAAAACATGAAACAAGCAGAACTTGATCCAAGAGAAGCTTACCAGAGATTCCGGAGAGAGGCAGCAAACCCAAAGGGTGCCTTCACCTGCATCTAGGAGCCATCCCAGAATCTTTAACAGCTGTCTTAAGGTCTCATCTCATTGCCAAACCTGTAAGGGACAAAATTACAAGTTTAGTAAGGAGTTTGATGTTCTGTATTCAAGGGAAAATAACTGATGGATTATGGGACTAGAGTTCTTAACAAGCAGTGGATCACTTAACAAGCAGTGGATCACTATATAAGCCAACCCCTAAGTTGGCTTATATAAAACTATAGCATACTATAATTGTGAAATTCCTGGGTTCCAATTAAAAGAGTAGATATTTGAGAGAGAAAGGAGTTGTTTGCATATTGTTAGTAGTTTTTAAACCTTGACTTTAAATATCAAGAGAGAAAATATGTGTGAATATAACATAGATATAGTTCATAATACTCTATCAAGTAGGAAGAATAAGTGAGGAGACAAGATCTGTTATATAAAATGGTAATATTTGAAAACAATGAGCAAGGAAGGGAAAATCAGAAAGAACATGACTGAACTTAAATGCTGATGAGTCTCTGAGAATGAGCCTAACGATCTGAACTGCAGGCTACTGCTGCTGCTAAGTCACTTCAGTCGTGTCCAACTCTGTGCCACCCCATAGACAGCAGCCCACCAGGCTCTGCCATCCCTGGGATTCTCCAGGCAAGAACACTGGAGTGGGTTGCCATTTCCTTCTCCAATGCATGAAAGTGAAAAGTGAAAGTGAAGTCACTCAGTCGTGTCTGACTCTTAGCGACCCCATGGACTGCAGCCTACCAGGCTCCTCCATCCATGGGATTTTCCAGGCAAGAGTACTGGAGTGGGGTGCCATTGCCTTCTACGGAACTGCAGGCTAAGCTCTGGCAACTAACCAAAGCAATAGAAACCATTATGCATAGATCTTTCTCATAGGTTGGAAGAATCCACAGCAGAAGAACTGTAGCCTAACATCACCAAAACCTCAAGAGACTGCAGTCTTACAGACAACCACCATTTAAGCCATGATTAGTCTTAGAGAAATATAAAATGTAAGACTTCAAAGGGTTTCACACTGTCCACGTAGCAAAGAAAAGTGGCTGAGATTTCCTGATTCTTTCCCTAAAAGCCCTTCTCACCCCTCCACACACACATCACCATAATGAAAGCACAGAATGGCTGAGAGAATTAATGGGCAGCAGATGTGTTGAGGTTAGCTTGAGGAGGATGAAATATCCCACGGACGTATTTGTTAGTTCTATAACAGTGTCTGAGAATAAGAGAAGAACATTTGCGAGTCTTAGAAGCTAAAAAAGTAATACATTACAAAGTTCAGTTCAATTCAGTCACTCAATCGTGTCTAACTCTTTGCGACCCCATGAATCCCATCATGCCAGGCCTCCCTGTCCATCACCAACTCCCAGAGTTCACCCAAACTCATGTCCATTGAGTCGGTGATGCCATCCAGCCATCTCACCCTCTGTCGTCCCCTTCTCCTCCTGTGCCCAATCCCTCCCAGCATCAGAGACTTTTCATGAGTCAACTCTTCACATGAGGTGGCCAAAGTATTGGAGTTTCAGCTTTAGCATCAGTACTTCCAATGAACACCCAGGACTGATCTCAATTAGGATGGACTGGTTGGATTTCCTTGCTGTCCAAGAGCCTTTCAAGAGTCTTCTCCAACACCACACTTCAAAAGCATCAATTCTTCGGCACTCAGCTTTCCTCACAGTCCAAGTTTCACATCCATACATGACTACTGGAAAAACCCTAACCTTGACTAGATGGACCTTTGTTGCCAAAGTAATGTCTCTGCTTTTGAATATGCTATCTAGGTTGGTCATAACTGTCCTTCCAAGGAGTAAGCGTCTTTTAATTTCATGGCTGCAGTCACCATCTGCAGTGATTTTGGAGCCAAAAAAATAAAGTCTGCCACTGTTTCCACTGTTTCCCCATCTATTTCCCATGTGATGGGACCGGATGCCATGATCTTCGTTTTCTGAATGTTGAGCTTTAAGCCAACTTTTTCACTCTCCTCTTTCACTTTCATCAAGAGGCTTTTTAGTTCCTCTTCACTTTCTGCCATAAGGGTGGTGTCATCTGCATATCTGAGGTTATTGATATTTCTCCTGACAATCTTGATTCCAGCTTGTGCTTCTTCCAGCCCAGCGTTCTTATGATGTACTCTGCATATAAGTTAAATAAGCAGGGTGACAATATACAGCCTTGACATACTCCTTTTCCTATTTGGAACCAGTCTGTTGTTCCATGTCCAGTTCTAACTGTTGCTTCCTGACCTGCATATAGATTTCTCAAGAGGCAGGTCAGGTGGTCTGGTATTCCCATCTCTTTCAGAATTTTCCACAGTTGATTGTGATCCACACAGTCAAAGGCTTTGGCATAGTCAATAAAACAGAAATAGACATTTTTTCTGGAACTCTCTTCATTTTTCAATGATTCAGCGGATGTTGGCAATTTGATCTCTGGTTCCTCTGCCTTTTCTAAAACCAGCTTGAACATCTGGAAGTTCACAGTTCACGTATTGCTGAAGCCTAGCTTGGAGAATTTTGAGCATTACTTTCCTACAGTGTGAGATGAGTGCAATTGTGTGGTAGTTTGAGCATTCTTTGGCATTACCTTTCTTTGGGATTGGAATGAAAACTGAACTTTTCCAGTCCTGTGGCCACTGCTGAGTTTTCCATATTTGCTGATGTATTGAGTGCAGCACTTTGAAGCATCATCTTTCAGGATTTGAAATAGTTCAACTGGAATTCCATCACCTCCACTAGCTTTGTTCGTAGTGATGCTTTCTAAGGCCCACTTGACTTCACATTCCAGGATATCTGGCTCTAGGTGAGTGATCACACCATTGTGATTATTTGGGTCGTGAAGATCTTTTTTGTACAGTTCTTCTGTGTATTCTTGCCACCTCTTCTTAATATCTTCTGCTTCTGTTAGGTCCATACCATTTCTGTCCTTTATCGAGCCCATCTTTGCCTGAAATGTTCCCTTGGTATCTCTAATTTTCTTGAAGAGATATCTAGTCTTTCTAGAACCAAAAACTGACTTCTGATTATTTTATAATGGTAAAATCAAATATTAGGTCCCAGAATCAAACAAGATGAGAGATACTATTGTAGACCTTGAGTATTTAGTTTGTATACTAAATGAATAAATAGCTTGTATTTCTAGGAGTAAATGTGAGCTACAAATAAACTAGCTCTTGAAAGATTCAAGACAAGCTTTGAATTAGCTCAAAGCCTAATTAGGTTAAGCTGAACCAGCTGCAATTTAACTACAAGAAGCAAAAGAAAAAATGATCTCTGTAGAACGATAATGTAATCTAAAAACAGGATCGTATCTGAGATTTTTTATATGTAATAAATCATACTCAATCAAAAGAAGAAGAATTAGGAGGGATAAAAATAGGAAAGAAAATAAATAATTGACTAAAAATGAAATAAAGAGAAAAATCAACCAATAGAAAAAGACTGAGCAGAGATAAAGATATTGGAATGTTGAGAAAACAATTTCAAACAATAGAGATAACCATGTACTAATAGTAAGTGACAAAATGAATGATTTCAGCCAAGAACTATTTGGAACTATACAAAAGAATCAAATAGTAATTCTAGAATTGAATAATAAAAGTAATTGCAATAGATAGGGATTAGACAGCTAGAGGATTGGACAGCTCTGAAAAGAGAAGCAGTAAACTGCAAGGTGGCTCAGAAAATTAAATTTTTTTACTTAATTTGATGCACAAATAGAAAAAAAAATGTAAATAATAAAAATGTATAAAAATATATGAGTCACTGTGAAAGAGTCAACCAATATGTATTTGGAGTTGCTAAAGGAGAGGAGAAGAAGGATCAGACAGAGGCAATATTTTAACAGATAATAGTCACAAATTTTTAAAAATCAATAAATACTTCAGAAAGCACAATACGTCATAGCAGAACACATCCAAATAAGCTCAGTGGTCTTTACGTATACACATAACTAAGTACATTGATATTTAACTAAGATCTAACTACTAAATAAATTATTATGATATAAGAAGAATGTATCTACAACTGATTCAGTTCAATTCAGTTCAGTCACTCAGTCGTGTCTGACTCTGTGGGACTCCATGAATTGTAGTATGCCAGGCCTCCCTGTCCATCACCAACTCCCGGAGTCTACACAAACTCATGTCTATCAAGTCGGTGATGCCATCCAGCCATCTCATTCTCTGTCATCCCCTTCTCCTCCTGCCCCCAATACCTCCCAGCATCAGAGTCTTTTCCAGTGAGTCAACTCTTCGCATGAGGTGGCCAAAGTATTGGAGTTTCAGCTTTAGCATCAGTACTTCCAATGAACACCCGGGATTGATCTCAATTAGGATGGACTGGTTGGATCTCCTTGCAGTCCAAGGGACTCTCAAGAGTCTTCTCCAATACCACACTTCAAAAGCATCAATTCTTCAGCGCTCAGCCTTCTTCACAGTCCAACTCTCACATCTATACATGACCACTGGAAAAACCATAGCCTTGACTAGATGGACCTTTGTTGCCAAAGTAATGTCTCTGCTTTTGAACATGCTATCTAGGTTGGTCATAACTTTCCTTCCAAGGAGTAAGCATCTTTTAATTTCATGTCTGCAGTCACCATCTGCAGTGATTTTGGAGCCCCCCAAAATAAAATCTGACACTGTTTCCACTGTTTCCCCACCTATCTGCCATGAAGTGATGGGACCAGATGCCATGATCTTCGTTTTCTGAATGTTGAGCTTTAAGCCAACTTTTTCTCTCTCCTCTTTCACTTTCATCAAGAAGCTTTTTAGTTCCTCTTCACTTTCTGCCATAAGGGTATCATCTGCATATATGAGGTTATTGATATTTCTCCCAGCAATCTTGATTCCAGCTTGTGCTTCATCCAGCCCAGCATTTCTCATGATGTATTCTGCATATAAGTTAAATAAGCAGGGTGACAATATACAGCCTTGACGTACTCCTTTTCCTATTTGGAACCAGTCTGTTGTTCCATGTCCAGTTCTAACTGTTGCTTTCTGACCTGCATATAGGTTTCTCAAGAGGCAGATCAGGTGGTCTGGTATTCCCATCTCTTTCAGAATTTTCCACAGTTGATTGTGATCCATACAGTCAAAGGCTTTGGCATAGTCAATAAAACAGAAATAGACATTTTTTTCTGGAACTCTCTTGCTGTTTCAATGATCCAGCAGATGTTGGCAATTTGATCTCTGGTTCCTCTGCCTTTTAAAACCAGCTTGAACATCTGGAAGTTTACAATTCACATGTTACTGAAGCCTGGCTTGGAGAATTTTGAGCATTACTTTCCTAGCGTGTGAGATGAGTGCAATTGTGCAGTAGTTTGAGTATTCTTTGGCATTGCCTTTCTTAGGGATTGGAATGAAAACTGACCTTTTACAGTCCTGTGGCAACTGATTAGTTTTCCATAAATGCAACTTGAAACCAACAACATTGTCAAATCGATAGTTTCCACTTGTAGGAACTTCTGAATTCACTGCTGCCGCTGCTGCTAAGTCACTTCAGTCATGGCCGGACTCTGTGTGACCCCATAGATGACAGGCCACCAGGCTTCCCTGTCCCTGGGATTCTCCAGGCAAGAACACTGGAGTGGGTTGCCATTTCCTTCTCCAATGCACGAAAGTGAAAAGTGAAAGTGAAGTTGCTCAGTCGTGTCCGACCCGTAGTGACCCCATGGACTGCAGCCCACCAGGCTCCTCCATCCATGGGATTTTCCAGGCAAGAATACTGGAGTGGGGTGCCATACCCTGCAGCATGTGGGATCTCAGTTCCCCAAGCATGGGCCCCCTGCCTTGGAAGCATAGAGTCTTAATCAGTGGACCACCATGGAAGTCCCACTAGCTCACTGCATTCAATACCATTTTACCCTGCCCTACTTCCTCTCCCATTGTTAGAGAGCAGGATGAGCACAGCCCTTAACAGTAGCCATTAAAGTGAGTGAAATAGCTCAGTTTTGCATGACTCTTTACGACCCAGTGGACTGTAGCCTACCAGGCCCCTCCCTCCATGGGATTTTCCAGGCAAGAATACTGAAGTGGGTTGCCATGTCCTTCTCCAGGAGCTCTTCCCATCCCAGGGATTGAACCCGGGTCTTCTGCATTGTAGGCAGACGCTTTACCATCTGAGCCCCCAGGGAAGCCCCTAGCAGTGGCCATTGCTGTGCCTCATTTCTCCGCTCCCTGTTACTAGGCAACAGGTCTTGCTCAGCCATTGCTCCGTGCCTCAGTGGGCCTTGCCCGCAAGCAACCTACTGTCAGTGAGCGACCCTTAGTGGTCCTGCTTGGCTATTGGTCAGGATTGCAGTGGCCCCTGCCCACTGGTAACTGTCAATAAGGAACCATTGGGGAAATGATTCAGCCACGTGTCAGTGGTGTGGTGGTCATTAGGTGGAAAGTGAGGTAAGAGGCAGATTCAGACCTTTTCCTGGAGGCCCTCCAGCTTACCCAGCCTTGGGCTAGTGGTTGAGCTGGAAGGTCCAAGGAACAGACTGGGGACTGCATTCCAGAGCCCTCACTAAAGCCCTCTACTAGCTGTGGCCATGCCTTGAGGAGCAGTGGACTCTCCCCCGTCCCTGTCTCTGACCCACTCGCAGTGACTGTCTGTCTGGGTAACAGTCTGTGAGACCTGGTCTCCCCATTTGAGTGACCTGAGGAGACTGAGAGCCGGTGGGTTGGAGGCCTGGCAGTGGGTTGGAGGCCTGGCTCCCTCAGAGATGACAGCCGGGCAGGATGTGAGAACCTGGCCCTAAGAAGCTACCAACTGAGATCTGCCTTCTCTTAGCCAAACCTGGGACCTTGAAGGGTAAAAGTTGTGCCCTGGGATTTTGGCCTTTCTGGTCAGGACAGAGAATAACATCCATCCAGTAGAGATTTACAGGAGCATCTTACCTGATAATGACCTGACCTCAAGAACAAAGAATCTGACACTGAGAAGTCTGCAACAATTAATCGCACCCATCCTTCACCTTTTGCTTTTAAAGGGACTTGCTGAAAGCTTTCAGTAACTTTGGGGTTCTCAGGGCATGAGCCACCTATCTCCATGTATGAATCTGTAATAAACCTTTCTCTGTTCGAAACTCTGTTTAGTATTGATGGGCCTCTCTGTGCGTTGGCCATAGGAACTTGCGATTTTGGCAACACCATCATATACATCAGTCATTTCCCCTGCCTGCATACCATGGTCTCATCCATTATTCAGACAACTTGGAAGTACAGGGCACATTTGTTTGGAATATGACAATTAAAACGAATACCAAAACTTACCCAGTAGTTTCCTATGAGATTTTTCTCCTGTTTATTCTATCCTTTTTGTCATGACTAATTGTATATTTTTTTTCTAATGGATCAGGACCTTTTCAGTCTCCATTTCCTCAAATTTGTTCCACATCCAACTTCCAGACTCATATTCCCAAATTGCAATTCTTCACTGCCTGGCCAATAAGACAGCCTCCTCAGACTGCTGATCACATCCTCTTCAAACAGCACTTCCCACCAAGTCTCCATAGGGCCCTACATTTTAGCTCCACCTGCTTAGTTCTAAGAGGGAATTCCTACACAAATACGGCATTTTCCACTTCTGCATGTGCTACTCATTCTCTCTGGAATGTTCTACTCATCATTTTTTCTTATGAAATAA
The DNA here is from genome assembly GCF_000754665.1 of Bison bison bison. Lineage (NCBI taxonomy): Eukaryota > Metazoa > Chordata > Mammalia > Artiodactyla > Bovidae > Bison > Bison bison. The sequence continues at coordinate 1,017,788 of NW_011495021.1, forward strand.
AGAAGGAGATTTTACAATATTTCTGTACTTGTCAGTGGTCAGTTGCAGAGATAAAAGTCTAGCTAGTTTAAATCCACAGGGATTTGATTACAGGGTTCTCAATAGCTTGCAGTATTCTCAGGGATGCTGAAGGAAGAGGGTCCAAGTTGATACTCAAACCAATACCATTAAAGGAGACCATCAGTCACCTCTTTGACGTGGAGAAGACTGCATAGAAAACTTCCAAAGTCGAGAAAGTCGCTGTCAAGAAGCCACCACCATCACTGCAAGCTTCAGCACTATACTGAGACTGCTGGAATCAAAATTTATTCCCCATGCTCTCTCCCTCAACACCCTTGAGGCTACTGGCAAGATACTGGGATCTCTGCCACCACTATCAAGGAAGGAAGGAGGGAGGAAATTTGCTTCATGACTGAACTTGGCACCCAAAACAGCAGAATCAGGCCTTCATTTCAGTTCTGTCTTCCAAATCTTACATGCAAGCACATCATCGGTCAAGGGTAAATTGTACTGTTTTATCACCCTAAGTCTACTGTTTTTCCACCCTGAGTCACTAAACCCTTGTGGTAACTACTTTCTCTTTTAAAAAACCACTATTACATTTCTTTCTCCAGGGACTTTTTCCCTGCTTCCACAGCCCTAAATATGTTCATATTTGTTCATTTGCTTGTTCATTCATTCATTCCACCAGTTGCACAGGTTTCTGAGAAATGTCATTTTTAGCCTTCCAGCCTCTTAATTATAGGAAGGACACTAGTAGAGGAGTGGAATAGATGTTGAGTGCCAAGCCACCATCTTCACTGCGATCCTGTCTTCATGGTGCCCATTCCAAACCCACTGAATGTTCCTCAAGTGGCCCCTCCCTTCTTTGTCCATCTATACTCTTTAGTTTGTACATTTTCTCTTCTAAGTACAAGTTTATTCTTTCACTGGATTATAAAATCCTTGAAAATAAGACATTGAATCTTTCTAAAAATTTGGAGACTCCATAGTGTATTCCAGAAAGTGAATATTGTTTCTCTATGGAAACCTTGCATAATTACCCTGGATATATTTAATAAACATAGGCTGCATAAATGAATGAGTGAACAAATATGAACATACTTAGGATCTTGAAATCAGAGAAAATATCCCTGAAGGAAGATTAAAAATAGTTGTTTTTAAAAGAGAAAGTAGTAGTCACAAGGGTTTGGTGATTCAGGGTGGAAAAATAAGAGTAATAAGACAACTAAGAATGTAGAAAATTCATATGCAAAAAACAGATTTATTTACATAAAAATTATCCTAGGATAAATCATTTATATTAGCAACAAGAGTTTTCCTTTAATTTATTCAGAAAGAAGTAAAGGAAATATCTAAAAAATTCTCTTTTATGAAAATTTTTTTAAGCGACAAAGAATTGAAAGATCGTTTTGAGATGAATAAGTTCTCCCCAGATTCAATGTACAGCATGAAGCTGACTATAGTTAATAACACTGTATTGTATACTTTATATTGCTAAGAGATAGAGCTTAAGTGTTCTCACCACAACAAAAAGGTAACTATGTGAGGTATTGGAGGTATTAATTACCCTGATTGTGATAATTATTCTACAAGGTATACTTCTATCAAACCATCACACTGCACATATCAAATATATATAGTTTTGTCGATTATACTTCAATAAAGCTGGGAAAAATCTGAAACATATAAATTAACAAGTATTTGATGTGATTTAGAACCTCTCAGGAAAGAACAGTGAAATCACCCTTCAGGTTACACTTCACTGTCTGAAGAAATACAAGGAGGGCTGGTAGATGATGTGATGCAGGAAGTGGGTGGTGCAGCACTCTGTAGGGAGGATCACTGATTAGAACAGAGATGATATTTTTATCTGCATGTCTAAGAGCATAAAATAAATACACTCTTAATATGAGCTTATGTGAAACGTAATGGTTGTCATGGACATCTTTATTTTTCTTTATAAACAACCCCAGCCCAGTTGTTCAACTGTGATGTACAGATAACCTCTCTTACTCATTCTTTAATCTGAACCCTTAAGAATATGAACTTCTCAAATGTAATGCTGCTGTTGTTTTATTTTCAGTGATCAACGGTTGGAGAGGGGGGAAAACTTCTCAAAGTCCAATTTCTTTCTTAATCCATTCTATTATTATGTGATTATAAATAACTTTTCAAAAAACTTCATCAGGGTACCTTGTAAAAAGAGCGCAAGGATATTGGATTAGTACAAAGACCATATTTAACTTTGGAATATATCTCAGTGATTCTTAGCATTGTTTTAGCTTACCATTGCATTGTTGTTTGCCTATGACTAATACGACACTTTGGTTATTACTCATTTCTTTGTTAGTTGAAATTGACAACTAACTCTTCAAATTGACAACTGTGCTATACTATTTACTCATAAGCTTTCTACATTATAGTCATTATTATCATTCTTATAGTCATGACTCTAAATTACTGCCACTGATATTTTTCATGCAAATCTGTGGCAAAATCTGCTGTTATTCTGTTACTCACTAATGCCATTCTTCCCTTTTCCCATGAGAACCAAATCCCAGTTTTCAGCTAGATGCATAATCAGCTAAATAGAATAAAGACATTTCTTAGCCTGTCTACTAAGTTTAGGCATGTGGTTAACTTCTGGCTAGTGGAGCAGAAATAGAAAAGACGTGTGCAACATGAAGTCACACTACTGAGAGAAGTGTCCTTTTCCTCTGGCTGTGATGTGGCCCTGCTGGTGAGCCATCATGGCCCCAGGGATGAGGAAGGGCAGCACCCAGTGCTGTCCCAGGCTGAGATCACGCCAACTTGCTGATCTGTTCAATTTTCAAGAATTTTGACATCTTGAAAACCATTGGTGGTTAAATTATTGGGACTGATGTGGACTCACAGTGTTAGCTAGATAACAGAGAGAGAGAGAGAGATAGGGAGATAAGTAGGTAGATAAATTTGTGTGTCTACATATGTGCATATAATGTTTTCTTGCATGTAATATATATTTTAAAACATATTTATGTATATTTGTATATGCATACATATAATTTTATTAAAAATATAACCTACTCCCTTGTTATGTCCACTCAGAGGCCTAAGAGCAGCAATATCCCAATAGTCATAAACTCACTTGACATCCAACCTTTTCAGATACCTTTTTTCCTAAAAGGAACCAAGGCTCTTTACATAAATGGTGAATTCCAGGACTGGGACAGGGAAAGTGCAAGATAAACCCAGAGCATCTTTAGAAGTAAAGGACTTGCTCAAAAGATGAAGTTGTATCAAAAGGATGCAGAAACCATTGTGAAGGAGCTCTAACTAGGCCAAGTCAGAGAAAACTTGAGCATCAAAAGAAACAATGATAGAAATGGATTACAACCCATTGACTAAAATAGAAAATCTATTACTTCAACCAATAACTATAGAAGGAATGATGGCATTAAAAACAACCATGTGGCAAGCATTATAATAGTTAATTCAGCTGAGAAGCATCAGTGGCTGCTAAAACAAGTTTGTGAAAGATTGCTGAGGAATGGGATATTTGGGCCTTAGAAAGCATCACTATGAACAAAGCTAGTGGAAGTGATGGAATTCCAGTTGAGCTATTTCAAATCCTGAAAGATGATGCTGTCAAAGTGCTGCACTCAATATGCCAGCACATTTGGAAAACTCAGCAGTGGCCACAGGACTGGAAAAGGTCAGTTTTCATTCCAATCCCAAAGAAAGGCAATGCCAAAGAATGCTCAAACTACCACACAATTGCACTCATCTCCCACGCTAGTACAGTAATGCTCAAAATTCTCCAAGCCAGGCTTCAGCAATATGTGAACTGTGAACTTCCTGATGTTCAAGCTGGTTTTAAAAAAGGAAGAGGAACCAGAGATCAAATTGCCAACATCCGCTGGATCATCAGAAAAGGAAGAGAGTACCAGAAAAACATCTATTTCTGCTTTTTTGACTATGCCAAAGCCTTTGACTGTGTGGATCACAATCAACTGTGGAAAATTCTGAAAGAGATAGGAATACCAGACCACCTTACCTGCCTCTTGAGAAATCGGTATGCAGGTCAGGAAGCAACAGTTAGAACTGGACATGGAACAACAGACTTGTTCCAAATAGGAAAAGGAGTACATCAAGGCTGTATATTGTCACCCTGCTTATTTAACTTATATGCAGAGTACATCATGAGAAACACTGGACTGGAAGAAGCACAAGCTGGAATCAAGATTACCAGGAGAAATATCAGTAACCTCAGATATGCAGATCACACCACCCTTATGGCAGAAAGTGAAGAGGAACTCAAAAGCCTCTTGATGAAAGAGAAAGTGGAGAGTGAAAAAGTTGGCTTAAAACTCAACATTCAGAAAACGAAGATCATGGCACCCGGTCCCATCACTTCTTGGGAAATAGATGGGGAAACAGTGGAAACAGTGTCAGACTTTATTTTTGGGGGGCTCCAAAATCACTGCAGGTAGTGACTGCAGCCATGAAATTAAAAGATGCTTACTCCTTGGAAGGAAAGTTATGTCCAACCTAGATAGCACATTCAAAAGCAGAGACATTACTTTGCCAACAAAGGTTCGTCTAGTCAAGGCTATGGTTTTTCCAGTGGTCATGTATAGATGTGAGAGTTGGACTGTGAAGAAGGCTGAGCGCTGAAGAATTGATGCTTTTGAAGTGTGGTGTTGGAGAAGACTCTTGAGAGTCCCTTGGACTGCAAGGAGATCCAACCAGTCCATTCTGAAGGAGATCAGCCCTGGGATTTCTTTGGTAGGAATGATGCTAAAGCTGAAACTCCAGTACTTTGGCCACCTGATGCGAAGAGTTAACTCATTGGAAAAGACTCTGATTCTGGGAGGGATTGGAGGCAGGAGGAGAAGGGGACGACAGAGGATGAGATGGCTGGATGGCATCACTGACTCAATGGGCGTGAGTCTGAGTGAACTCCGGGAGTTGGTGATGGACAGGGAGGCCTGGCGTGCTGCGATTCATGGGG
>NW_011495021.1:1022883-1052994 GCF_000754665.1 Bison bison bison
CATCACTGACTCAATGGACGTGAGTCTGAGTGAACTCCGGGAGTTGGTGATGGACAAGGAGGCCTGGCGTGCTGCGATTCATGGGGTTGCAAAGAGTCGGACATGACTGAGCGACTGAACTGAAAGGACTATCCCCACAAATTCATTATAAATTATAAAATGAAAAAGGGAAAAAATACAGAAGAAGTCTGACAAATTAATGAAGTGATGGAATCAGGAAAGAAACAAATCAAAACTGTGTACCATCTGAACAAATACAAGGATAAACTGGCATCATGTTAATGATATTCCTGTCAAAAAATACCCTGAATCTACAATGAGGAACTGTTAGATTAAACCACAGTGAGAGACATTCTATAAAATAACCAGATTAGTAATGTTCAAAAGTTGCATGGATGTAAAGTCAAGGAAACACTGGGGAACCATGTCAGGTTTAAAGTGTCTAAAGAGACATTTCCAGTACTGCCACATGTAATCCTGGCTGGATGGTTTCAGCATAAGTGATATTGTTAGGAAATCTGGTGAAAATTTAATTGAGTCTGAGCATTTGATGATAATAATTTTCAGTGTATTCTTCATTTCCTGGTTTTGATGATTGGATTAGGTTATGTAGCAAAATGATCTTTTTTAATAGGAATTACACACCAAATATTGTTGGATGATAGAGCATCATGTTAACTACTCTAAAAATAGGTGAGGAAAAAATCTTTTATACCATTCATGTGAATTTTCTGTCAGTTTGACTTTATTTGAAATCTAGTAAATACAGAATGTTTGAACTCACGGGTAAAATCAAAATTAGGAAAATTTGTGGCTAAACTATTGCCAAAATCTTCTACAAAGAAATCTTATATTTGCTTTTTTAAATTAATTTTATATATTTATTTATTTTTGGCTGTGTTGGGTCTTTGTTGCTGCCTGGGCGTTTCTCTAGTTGTGGTGAGCAGGGGCTACTGTCCAGTCATAGCCTGTGGGCTTCTTATTGCAGTGGCTGCCTTGTTGCATAGCACAGGCTCTAGGGCACACCGGCTCAGTACCTGTGGCATGTGGGCTGAGCAGTTGCAGTTTCCTGGTTCTAGAGCACAGGCTCAATAGTTGTGACGCATGGGCTCGGTTGCTCTGCGGCATGTTGGATATTCCCAGACCATAGATTGAACCGGTGTATCCTATATTGATAGGCAGACTATTGACCACTGAGCCACCAGGGAAGCCCTTATATTTTCTTTAAAAAAAATAAGGATTATATTTTCCTGACATAAAATAGAGCTAACACAGGCAGAACTAATATTTCATGTTAGAAGTCAGAATAGTGATCAGACCCTTGACAATTGAAGAAAGTGAGAGCTGGCAAAACAGGACTTCTCAGATTCACCATAATCCCTGTCAAAATTCCAATAGCTTTTTCTCTTTTTTTTTTGCAGAATTGGAAAGGCCAATTTTCAAATTCATAAAGAATTCCAAGGTGTCCTGAAGAGCCAAAGCAGTCTTGAAAAGAAGAATACAATTGGAGGACTGATACTTCCTGACTTCAAAACTTACTGCAAAGCTATAGTAATTTAAAACAATATAGTGCTGGCATAAGTGCAGACATATAGACAAATGGATCGCAGAGGGAGCCCCCCAATACACGCTCACATATATCGTTAATTAAATTTCATAAGGGTGCCAAGACCATTTATTGGAGAAAGGACAGTCTTTTCAATATATTAGGAAAGCTGCATATCCACATTCAAAAGAATGATGTTGGACCTTTATCTTGCATTATCCACAGAACTTAATGCAAAATGCACCAAAGACCTAAACATAAGAGCTAAAACTATAAAGCTGGTGGAAGGAAATTTTGTGGAAAATCTTCATGACATTGGATTTGGCAAAAATTACATGGATATGACACCTAAAAGTGGAGGAAACAAAAGAAGTGGATAAATTGGTCTAAAATTTCAAAATTAAGCATTTTGTGTGTTAAGGGATACTATCAAAAAAGTGAAAAGACAACCTACAGGAAAATATAATATGTCTAACAAGTCACTAAAATCCAGAACATACAAAGAACTCCTAAAACTCAACAAAAAACCAACCCAGTTCAAAAATGGGCAAGGGACTTGAAAAAGCATTTCTTCAAATAAAATATACAAATGGCTGATAAACACATGAAAAGATGTTTAACATTATTACTCATTAGGAAAATGCAAATAAAAACCACAATGAGATACCATTTTACACCTACTTGGATAGCTCAAAAAGAATGGAAAATACCAAGTGATAGCAAGGAAGTGGAGAAATTGGAACCCTCCTGCATTTCTGATGGTAAGGTGAAATGATGCAAGTGATGTGGAAAACAGTTTAACACTTTCTCAAAAGATTAAACACAAATTTTCATACAACCCAGCCATTACACCCAAAAGAACTGAAAGCAGAGATATGAAAAGATATGTTTACAGCAGCATTATTCACAATAGCCAAAACTGGGAACAATCCAGATGCTCATTATCAGATGAATAGACAAACAAAATATGGCATATACATACATTGTGTGCGTGTGTGTCTGAGTCTTTGCAACCCAATGGGCTGTAGCCCACCAAGCTCATCTGTCCATGGATTGGACAGACTGGCTGGATTTTCCAGGCAAGAATACTGGATTGGTTCTCATTTCCTTCTCCAATATACATACATTCAGTTCAGTTCAGTCGCTCAGTCGTGTCCGACTCTTTGCAACCCCATGAATCACAGCACGCCAGGCCTCCCTGTCCATCACCAACTCCCAGAGTTCACTCAGACTCACATCCATGGAGTCAGTGATGCCATCCAGCCATCTCATCCTCTGTCATCCCCTTCTCCTCCTGCCCCCAATCCCTCCCAGCATCAGAGTCTTTTCCAATGAGTCAACTCTTCGCATGAGGTGGCCAAAGTACTGGAGTTTCAGCTCAGCATCATTCCTTCCAAAGAAATCCCAGGGCTGATCTCCTTCAGAATGGACTGGCTGGATCTCCTCGCAGTCCAAGGGACTCTCAAGAGTCTTCTCCAACACCACAGTTCAAAAGCATCAATTCTTCGGCGCTCAGCCTTCTTCACAGTCCAACTCTCACATCCATACATGACCACTGGAAAAATCATAGCCTTGACTAGACGAAGCTTTGCTGGCAAAGTAATGTCTCTGCTTTTGAATATGCTATCTAGGTTGGATATAACTTTCCTTCCAAGGAGTAAGCGTCTTTTCATTTCATGGCTGCAGTCACCATCTGGAGTGATTTTGGAGCCCCCAAAAATAAAGTCTGCCACTGTTTCCACTGTTTCCCCATCTATTTCCCATGAAGTGATGGGACCAGATGCCATGATCTTCATTTTCTGAATACATACATTACTCTGCCATAAAAAGTAATGACATTTTAATATATGCTACAAAATGAATGCACTATGGAAACATTATGTATAATGAAATAAGCCAGACACAGGTAGACAAGTATAATTCCTCTTGTATGTAGTACCAAGAATAGGCAAATTCATAAAGCAGAAAGTAAAATAGAGGTTTCCAAGAATTAGGGGAAGAGAGGAAGCTGGGTTACTGTTTAATGTGTACTGATGGGAATTATGAAAAAGTTTTGGGTACAGACTATGGTAATGTTTACACAATGTCTTGAATGTATTTAATGCCACTATATATACACTTAAGAAAGATTACAATGATAAATATTACATTATATAATTTTTCCAAAATAAAAAAGTGGGCACTTCTTTCTACTAATATACTTCTTGATCAAGAAGCTAAAGACATAAATATGTATGTAAGTGTATACACATATTTTATGTGTGTATGTACATATATTCCCATATAGATACACTTGCTCAAGATTCATCAAGCTGTACACCTATAATTTTTCCTTTGTTAAAGTATGTTATAATTCTATAAAATTTACATTAAAATAACAAAAAAGTCAATTTATCCCACCGGTACTTTTTCTATGGTAAATAACAGCATAACACATGCTAAAAGCTAAATGTTCTTAAAAGCCACTTACTTGGCCCTTGGAAAGTTATATAAAATTCTTATACTCAGCTTCTTAATCCATGAACTCAATTATTTAATATAAAAAATACAAATGAGATGTATGCATTGCTCTATTAGTTTGCTATGCCTACCATAACAAAGTACTACAGACTAAGGGCTTGGGTTTATATCTCAGAGCTCTGAAGGTTAGAAGTCTGAGATCAAGGTGTCACAGGGTGGCTTCCTTCCGAGAACTGAGATAGAATCTTTTCCTTGCCTCTCTCCTAGCTACTAGTAGTTTGCTGAAAATTTTTGGCATTTCTTGACTTCACACAGCATTCTCCTTGTGTGTGTGTTTGTGTCCAAATTTCCTCTTTTAATAGGGATATTGGATTATTATATTGGATTAGGGGTCCACCCTACTACGACCTCATCTTAACTAATTATGTCTACAGTGACCCTCTGTCTTAAAAATGGTCACATTCTGAGATACTAGATGTTAGGACTTCAACATAAGAATCATAGGAAGACAAAATTCAACCATTAATAACAATTACCGTGAGTTAGGTTTATTTATTTATAAAGATCAAACAGAAGACATGTTGGAGGTTCTTAGGCTTATCAGACTTTTCTCTGAATTACTGATGTTGCTGAAAGCAATAAAAAATGCAGGGACGCTAGTGAATTAGGGGCATTAGTTTTTAATTTATTTTTTAATTGGAGGAAAATTGTTTTACAATATTGTTGGTTTCTGCCGTACAATAACCCAAGTCAGCAATAATTATATATATATATATATCCCCTCCTTCTTGCACCTCCCTCCCCTCTGCTCATCCCACCCTTCTAGGTCATCATAGAGCACCAGACTGGTCTCCCTGTTATATAGCAACTTCTCATCAGCTATCTATTTTACACGTGATAGTGTATACATGTTGCTGCTACTTTCTCCATTCATTGGGTGCATATTTTTCCTGACATCATTCTTCTAAGTAGGCTAGTTCTGAGCTCATATTGTATCCAATGCATTTTGAAGTTTGTATTTTCTCACTCTAAAATAAGTTGTCCCAATTTATTGCATTAGGTAATAATAAAATATTTGAAACTAAATAAATTTCAGTGTCTCTCCTGTAGTCTCCATTTATATTTATTGGAAGTTTCTTTTTAAAGTCATAGTCAAGGTATGTTTCTTTTCTAGGAATGTCAGAACTTACATGAATGTTTCAATATACCCTTTGATACTTACCATTTATAGAGGCAACATTGCCAGTGATGGGAACCAGAGCATCTGTTTTGCTGCAGTAGTAGCAGAAAGCCTTTTTCTGCAATCAGTGTTGCAAAGACATGACTTCCAATAACCACTGAAAGTCATTCTAGCACACATGCTAAATACATTACTCAGTAGTAAAACTATTTAAATTTTTCATCCCTGGAAAGAAATCTGACAATTATGGAGAAAGACCATGTGGTGCTCTTAGGATGAGTGTAAAATCCTCTTTGATGTAAGGCATGTTGATAAAAATAATTAATTGTGCTACAAATATTATGATTTTATTCTTTGAATCCTCTCCACAGAACACTTACTTTTTGATAAGGGAAATCAGATTTTTGTTGAGGAGAATGATAATAACCATCTGTTGAGTTAAGTAACTATTTGGACTTCACACTAAAATCAGAATAATGCCATATCTCAAATACATCAAAGGTATGACTTAGAGAGAGCTAGCCTATTGTTGGAAAATCAGCAAATGAAATAATGAAACATTCTTTCCTCTTTTATCAGAAATTGGCACTCAAAAGTACAGAGTGTCCTCACACCCCTCCCAGAATGAGGCTGTTAGGGCTTATACTTCTGAAGACCTGGCAGAACATTAATAAGCAAATCTTCTCACTCTCTGACTTAATAAGGGGAATAGTCTGTAACCAGGACCAACAGGATAGAAAACCACTCACTTTGTTTGGGAAATTTGCGGGGGGGAAAGTGCTCTGTCTAGCCTGAATAACTCTTGCATTTCCAGTCCAAAAAGTCTTGGTATTTTTAAGTCAAGGATTATTTCCAGGAAGCCACAATAAAACAGGATTTGCCATAAAGTGTTAAAAAAGTAATAAAGCATTAACAAGGATTTGTTAGCCAAATTCTTAATACAGCTGTGGGAACTGAGGAAATGAGGCAGGGCAAGTATATCCTGATGGGTAATTAAGGAGGAAAGGCCCCACGCAGTCAGCTAAAAAGGACAGGCTGAGGGTGGTGCTTTAACTTTGGATTCTGGAAACTGGGGAGACATGAGGCGGGGGTGCTTGCAAAATGAGAGAGAGAGATACACGGAGTTCCTCTGTGGATTCCATGAAGTTCACTTCACATCTAGGCCAGGAAATTAAAAGAATAAAATTTGGAACTAATATGGATAATCTTCAGGGAGCTTATTTGTCATGTGACACATATTTACATCAAACACACTGAAACAGAAGCTTATTTCAAGTATTATGTTCCCAGGTGGGACAAAGGAAGAATTAGGAAAAAAAGGCAGCCCTGGACATTCAGGAGGGGCACTTACAGCAAGGCTTTGGTAGTCTCCTCCCTAACACAATCACACAGAATATCAGTATCAGACAGGTGACTTTGTGTCCATGCTGGATCGAGGCAAAGACAAAACTTATTCCATAATCATGTTTGAACACACAGAAAACAGGAATATTGCTCAAGTACAAAATTTGAAATGGTCCCCATTCTCAGTCCACGGGCGCTTTACCAATCTCTGCTTTAGCTTTGCTCTAGTCTACACTCCCTAAAAATTGATTTACCCAATCATAGACAATGGGCAATCTATAGCAAACATCTCAATTCCTTGGACTCATCCCCAAATTGTCCAACCAAAGCCAAAATGCTTTAAGTTCTAAGATCATACTACTAAGCTAGCCTGTAATACTTCATGGTGTATATTCCCCCTCACTGTAATGAGTAACAAGCCCAAGTTTCTCAATGGCAGATGTGTCACTGGTGGTCTCTGTCTAGGACACTGACAAGAATAACTGAAATTTTAAAAAAAATTAGATTATTGATAATGATTACTGCTATTGAAATGTGAGGCCTTATTTAATCTCAGTAATACTATGATGGCAACAACAGAGCTTTTATTTGGCCTTAAACAACTTTTAGCCACCTTATTTCTCTTTTTTATAAATTAATTTCTTGATTGCTGCATTTTGACCTCTGAATAGAAGGTTAATGTGTACCTTGGGAAGCAGTTAAAAAGGTAAATAACCTTCACATGCTGACTTCTGTCATAGAAAAGAATTCTCTAAAAGATAGAAGAAGTAATTGTCAGAGAGTAGCTGTTTTTCTTTTCCCAATTTGCAGACTATTGGTGGAGCCTCACTGAACCATGCCTACAATGTTCATGCTCTAATGTCGTTCTTTTTTATTTTGACTCTGGGCTTAGCCATGTATTTTGCTTTGCCCAATGGGACATTAGCAAATGTTCTGTACTGAACTGTGTACTCCACAAAATGCAAAGGTTGAAGTACTAAACCCCGATGTGATTGTACATGGAGAGGGGGCCTTTAAGGAGATAACTGAAGTTAAATGAGCTTATAAGTACAGGGCTTAAGTTCAATAGGATTGGAGTCAATGGAAGGAAAGGAAGAGGCACCAGGGATGTGTGTGCACAGAGAAAATGCCACGTAAGGACACAGTGAGAAGTCAGCGTCTGTAAATCAAGGAGAGAGGGGTTAGGAGAAAGCAACCTCGAGGTTAGACATAAAAGGCTTCTAGAACCATGAGAAAATAATTTTTTGAAGCCACGTTTTAGGGCATTTTGTTATACAACTCCAGCCAATTATTGCAACTGATATGACATAAGCTGGGTATGCATGCTTGCATCCTGGAACCTCCTTGAGAAACTGAAACCACTAGGTTGTGGAGAAGTTCAAGTCTGGCAGACCGCATGTGGAACAGAACCAGGAAACTCAGCAAACATTCGGAACTGAGGCCACAGACAGAAGGCCCCAATCAAACCATCCCTCTCATCTTCCAGCCACTTGATCCACCCCAGCTGAGGTCCCAGATATCATGGAGCAGATGTTTTTGCCCTGTCCAAATTGTTAATGCACAAAATCATTAGCAAAAAAAAAAAAAAATGGTTTTAACCTAAATTTTGAGATGGTTTGTTACATAGCAGTTGATACATAAAACAGAAGTTGGTACTGGAACTGAGATGCTACCATAAGAAAATACATAAAACATGTAACATTATCTTGGTGACTGGGCACTGGGTGTGATGTTTTGTATTATTGTTCTCCAGAGAAAAAGAACCAATAGGTTCTTTTGTATATATATTTGTATACACATATATATCTTTTGTATATGTACACACAGATACACTACACTTAATATGTTAAAAGCAGATTTCAAGGGATGTGTAATCTCCCATGGGGAAGTTGAATAGATAATTGGATGGATAGGGAAAATAAAAGATAGCTCTAGGTAGTCATGATATTTTTCTGATATAAGGAACACAGAAGGAACTATCAAACTTCATGCCCTTAAAAATATTAGGTAATTTCAGTTACAAAATAAGTAAACCCTAAGGATGTAATACAGGGCATGGTAACTACAGTTAACAATACTGCTTTGTATTTTTAAAAGTTACTAAGAGAGTAAATCTTAAAAGTTTTCAGCAAAATAAAAAAAGTTATAACTATGTGTGGTGATAGATGTTAATTAAACATTAGGATGATCTCAAAATATTTCAAATTATTAAGTTGTGTATCTGAAAGTAATATAATGCCATATGTCAATTATGTCTCAATTTTTTTAAATTTGATAAGATAAAAAATGTTAAGTAATTCAACAAAAACATATGAAGTGTCTGTTATGTAACAGGAGCTATGTTTTATGCATAACAGCCTATTTGTCTGCCATCCCATAATTCTAATGTATAGTGTTTTTATTTGTCCTTTCTCCTCCAGTACAGAGTGATAGCCAACATGTTGCCTATGTTCATTTAATTACAATCATTGACTAGTTTGTATTCAGGATCTAGGAATGGACTTCTGCCAACTTCAATGATGAGAAACCATTGAAATAATATCAGTCTAACATATCACCAAAATATGCTAGTTGTTGAAAATATTATAGTTTACTATTTAAGTCTCTTCAGTCTCATTCATATGAACATACTACTGACTGAAGATATTTAGTATAAAAGCTTAAATATGCAAGAAATCATATATTATCTAGTTAAATGTCTTCAGAACACATACAAGAAATTGAAGATGGTATCAATGGCAGTTGCCAGATTTTCATAGAGAAGAGACTCAGGGAATGAGATTAGGAGACTAACTTTAATGCTGAATTTGCATATTATTTTACAAAAGATAAGGAAATGTCAATTTCCCTTATTGATTAAGTAGCTTCTGCATATACATGTCTATGTTCATGGATGGGGTGGAAGTAGTAGTAACAATGAAAATTAGGTAGACATTAAAATTCCAAAGAAAGACAGTGCCAAAGAATGTTCAAACTACCACACAATTACACTCATTTCACATACAACAAACTAATACTCAAAATTCTCCAAGCTAGGGTTCAAGAGTATGTGAACCAAGAACTTCCAGATGTTCAATCTGGATTTAGAGAAGGCTGGAGAATCAGAGATCAAATTGACAACATCCGCTGGATCACAGAAAAAGCAAGATAATTCCAGAAAAACATTTACTTCTGCTTTATTGACCATACTAAATTCTTTGACTATATGGATCACAGAAAAATGTGGAAAATTCTTAATGAGACAGGAATAGCAGACCACCTTACCTACCTCCTCAGAAACCTGTATACAGGCCAAGAAGCAACAGTTAGAACCAGACATGGAACCACGGACTGGTTCCAAATTGGGAAAGGAGTACGTCAAGGCTGTATACTGTCACCTTGCTTGTTTAACTTATATGCAGAGTACATCATGTGAAATGCTGGGCTGCATGAAGCACAAGCTAGAATCAAGACTGCCAGGAGAAATGTCAATAACCTCACATATGCAGATGACACCACCTTTATGGTAGAAGACACCACCCTTGTGATAGAAAGCAAAGAGGAACTAAAAAGCCTCTTGATGAAGGTGAAAGAGGAGAGTGAAAAGCCTGAGTTAAAACTCAACATTCAAAAAACAAAGATCATGCCATCCAGTCCCATCATATGGCAAAGAGATGAAGAAACAATGGAAACAGTGACAGACTTTATTTTGGGAGGTTCCAAAATCACTGTAGATGGTGACTGCAGCCATGAAATTAAAAGACACTTGCTCCTTGGAAGAAAAGCTATGACAAACCTAGACAGCATATTAAAAAGCAGAGACATTACTTTGCCAACAAAAGTTTGAATTAGTCAAAGCTATGGTTTTTCCAGTGGTCATATGTGAATGTGAAAGTTGGACCATTAAAAAGGCTGAGCATCAAAGAATTGATGCTTTTGAACTGTGGTGTTGGAGAAGACCCTTGAGAATCACTTGGACTGCGAGGAGATCAAACTATCACTCTTAAAGGAAATCAATCCTGAATATTCTTTGGAAGGACTGATGCTGAAGCTGAAGCTCCAGTACTTTCACCACTTGATGTGAAAAGCCACCTGATTAGGAAAGACCCTGATTCTGGGCAAGATTAAAGGCAGGAAGAGAAAGGGGTGACAGAGGACGAGATGGTTGGATGGCATCACCAATTCAATAGACAAGAGTTTGAGCAGGTTCCGGGAGATGGTGAAGGACAGGGAAGCCTGGCATGTTGCAGTCCAGGGGTTTGCAGAGTCAGACACAACTGAGCCACTGAACAGCAACAACCACCTTAAATTTCTATTTAGTGGATCCTTTCATTTTGGCTTGATTTTGAAAACAACTTCAGAATTTCATTTTCATTGTAACAGGCTTTTAAGTATCAGAAAACCATAGTATTAGTATCTTTACTAAAGACAAATGAAGCAAAATAACTTTCTAAACATTAACAAATTTAAAATCTGGTTAAACTATAAACAATGAGAAAAAGCTACAAATGTTGCAAATCTATGAAGACTAGCCATTGGTTGGTGATACAAAGCTGATTTAGTTAGATGAACCTCTTAGAATATCTTTCAGGTACATATAAAACCAGGAACTTTAATCTGTGCATGTCTAAAGCCAAAAGGAAATACTCCCCCACACCCAGCATTATGCTATTACTGAATGGATAATAGATTTCAAGAATATAGCACTGAATAATGATGGGCTAGTTCACAGAGGAACCAAAATACAGCTGGCACTGACTGAATGGCTTTTACTGGCTCTGAGTGACCTTTGAAAGGTGATTCCTGCCACCAGAGTAAGCATAGCAGAAGATGGCTAAAACAAAGATAGAAGAGCTGACACTTTTAAATGGACCAGAGAGTTTCATGGAAAATCTGAGTACTCTAAAGTTGTGCTCTTTTAAACAATGTCAGGCTGTTTCTAAACCAAATAGAGGGAATGAATTAAAATGATTTCCAGGATAACATAATCACACTTGGCCCCTGCAAACAGTTATTGAGGATGAGAATTTAAACTGAATCTGAGTACCAACATTGACCATATTCACTCAAATACTAATTAGAATTTCTTACTTCACTAAAGCATAACCTTCATGCCACAAATAAAACCAGGAAAACAAGAGCCTAAAGCACTCTTTTAAAGCAAATATACTTCAACAATAAGCATCTCAAATGTGCTGTGGAATTATGTACTGAAATAAGTTAAAATGTAAATAAATAAAACCTAATCCTAAAATTAAGCTCTTCATTGAACACTACAATAATAAGAGATAAAGTAATTTGTTGTAAATCTGTAGAAGCTGACTTTGACCAAAGGAAATCTAATTATGAGTGTAGGTCTGTATCAGTCAGGAGTTAATCTGCTAAAAAATTTTATAATTACATTTTCCCAAGGAGCAAAGGGGAAAAAAAAAGAAATCTGTCCTGTGTTGATATTCCTTCATTCAACATGCATTAAATTACTCCTTATCTGGTATTTCACTTTCACCTCATACACTCAAGGTGGCCTGTTAAGATTCCACTTCTGAGTGACCTCGGAAAGAAAGCTGTCTGTCAGCTTGAATAGGAAAGACTACTGCTAAATAAGTGCACTATAAATGCAACATGTACTTAACATTTATAGACACATAAACTGTCATAGTACAATAATAAGCAATTCTGTAAGAGGTAAGGGAGCAGGGAAAAAAATCACGTTAAGAGATTCTATCTGCTTATGTGATACAAACAGAACTGTAAAGTATCTACCTTAAATATAATTTTAAATTTTATATAATTCATAATTACTGCAGATGTGAAAATCACAGGTATGCTTGGAGAGGTAGTTACAATTCCTCCTGATTACTTGGCTAGGATTAGTCAACCTCAAAGGAACAATTCATCATTTATGCCTTGAACTGTCTTCTTCCAAAGTAAGCAGTGTTTGCCCTAGGAGAATAGAGATGATTGTGTAGGAAGAAGGCACATAACCAAGATCACTCCCATCTCTCAACACTAAAATCCTCAACTTCTTCTGAGGACAGCTAGTGAAAGGCAGTATGACATTTGAGGGGGAGAATGACTCCTTCCAGTAGTCACAATTACTTAATCCTTTACTATATAATCAGAACAAAGTATTCAAAGTTCTTTTTAATCCTCATCCTAGGTGATGTTACATTCCCCAGTTTACAAATGGGAAGTTGGAAGCCTGAGAAATAAAATAAGTGGTTTAAATTCACATTATTATTAGCTGAAGAGTGGTATCTTTCACCACTCTGGAAGAGGGAATGGCAACCCCCTGCAGTATTCTTGCCTGGAGAATCTCATGGACAGAGGAGCCTGGCAGGCTACAGTCCATAGGGTCACAGGACACAAGAGAAGTGACGTAGCACGCACGCAGGACACCACTAGTAAAGAACTCAATATGGGCTGCTACCATGATGCTAAAACAGCCAGCACAGAAATTCTGAACTCGGGGAGAGATCATGCCTCAGAAATACAGGAGGATGAAGACAAAGTTCTCAGTCCAGAAGTTTACTGAGGAAACTCCTTAGTATAATGCAAAACATAGCTTCTTTTTTGGAAAAAAATAATATGTCTTGATACTTTATTTGTCAACTGGACAAATCATGTCTTGACAAATTTCTTCAAGTTTCCATTCATTTATGAAGCAAATATTTACTGAGATGAAGTGTATTAGATGTCATCCCCGTGTAATACAATGGTGAAAAGACATACAACAGCCCATTTCTGAATTTTACTGGTTAAGGAAAGTCATAAGAACAAGGCAAGATTAAAAAGAGGAAATTAGTCTTGATGGAAAAAGCAGAAAATAATTTGTGATATTTTATCCAACACAATTTATTTTGATATATTGTTACTTTTTTGAAAGTTTTCCTTAAGTAATCTCCAGAAAGAATTTAATTTTGTCAATAATAGTTGCTCAAAATTGATTCTAGACTTTCTGACTACACTATAAAGAAGCTAATATGTTTAATCAATGCCTTTTAATAACCTATGAAAATTAAGCAGGCCAAAACACAAAATTTTTTTTGTGACAAAGGATATTCTTTGGGGATTATTTATAATCACAAGGGGTAATTGTTAAGAAAATTATCCAAAATGGCTATTAAGCCAGTAGAATATCTGCATATAATTTCAATATTATACCAGGGCATTAATGAACAGGATCATCCAAAAAAATTTAATTCCCTGGAGTAGGTATCTCCCTTTCCTTTATTTACTTTCATTAGGGCTTCCCTGGTAGCTCAGATGGTAAAGAATCCTCCTGCAATGCAGACCTGGATTAGATCCCTGGGTTGGGAAGATCCCCTGGAAGAGGGCATGGCAACCCACTACAGTATCCTGGAGAATCCCCATGGACAGCGGAGCCTGGCAGGCTACAGTCCACGGGGTCGCAGAGAGTTGGACGTGACTGGATGACTGAGACTGTGATGAACTCACTGAACACTGAACCAGCTGAGTTGGACTGTGACTGAACACACAGGCTGAGAATCAGTGAGCTAGCCATTCACTTGTAGTTTTCTCCACTGGAGATGAAAAGGCAGTTTTTTCCCCAACTACCTTCTTCCCTATCCAAAAGAAAGGCAATCTTAAAGGTTGTAATGTTATTGCCCTGTAGGATTTATTCCTAAAGTTCCCAGTTTTATTCCTAAATTGGTAAATTTATTTCAGCAATCTTTCTTAACAGAATTCATCAATCTCTGTTCTTCAAATGCTCCTTGAACTAACTTCATCTTCTTGATGATTCCCTCATTAATGATTTAAATAGATATATGGCATTTGCTCACTTGATATTTGTAAAAAAAAAAAGTGCTATTTCTAACTTTAAAAATTATACTTTGACAAGTACAATTATAAAAATGGAGGTGCAAAAAAGTAGTGTCAAGACTTACTGATGGATTGGATTTGAGAACTGAGGGAAAGAGAAAGACGAAATATAGCTTTCAAATTTTCTCCAACTGAAACAATCATTTGTGAAAATAGCATCATAAAACCTAAAAGTCTCCCAGGGTAAATTCTAAGGCTGTGGGTGAATTAATCTCACCTCTTTTAGATCAAAAGCAAGGAGTCTCTGCCTTTGTCTCAAATATCATTCAGCAAGTACTGTAGGCTCATTAAGAACATTATTTTAACATCTGTGAAAAGAATAGCTCTGGGAAAATTATCTTTTTGAAATGAAAAAGTTGGATAAAATCTTTAATCACAAATATCACTACACTACTCAAATTTTGCCTAAAAAAGAGAAAGAGCAAACTAACATCTGTTTTTAAATTATATATAGCATTAAGATTTTTATAGTCCACAAATCTAATCAGTAAATGTCCTTAAAACTAGAGATTATAATATCGACTAGCTTATTCATATGTTTATTCCAATTCCTATATCTTTATTTCTATCCCTCTTCAGAAGTCAATCTTATTTTCTATGGGAAAAAATTATTTCAGTCAATTCAGTCACTCCGTTGTGTCCCACTCTTTGCAACCCCATGGACCAAGCACGCCAGGCCTCCCTGTCCATCACCAATGCCCAGAGTTCACCCAAACTCAGGTCCATTGAGTCGGTGATGCCATCCAACCATCTAATCCTCTGTTGTCCCCTTCTCCTCCTGCCCTCAATCTTTCCCAACATCAGGGTCTTTTCAAATGAGTCAGCTCTTCACATCAGGTGGCCAAAATATTGGAGTTTCAGCTTAAACATCAGTCCTTCCAATGAACAGCCAGGGCTGATTTCCCTTAGGATGGACTGGTTGGATCTCCATGCAGTCCAAGGGACTCTTAAGAGTCTTCTCCAACACCACAGTTCAAAAGCATCAATTCTTCAGTGCTCAGCTTTCTTTATAGTCCAACTCTCACATCGATACATGACCACTGGAAAAACCATAGCCTTGACTAGATGGACCTTTGTTGACAAAGTGATGTCTCTGCTTTTCAATATGCTATCTAGGTTGGTCATAACTTTCCTTCCAAGGAGTAAGCATCTTTTAATTTCATGGCTGCAGTCACCATCTGCAGTGATTTTTGAGCCCCAAAAAATAAAGTCTGACACTCTTTCCACTGTTTTCCCACCTATCTGCCATGAAGTGATGGTAGCAGATGCCATGATCTTAGTTTTCTATATGTTGAGCTTTAAGCCAACATTTTCACTCTCCTCTTTCACTTTCTTCAAGAGGCTCTTTAATTCTTCTTCACTTTCTGCTGTAAGGGTGGTATCATCTGCATATCTGAGGTTATTGATATTTCTCCCAGCAATCTTGATTCCAGCTTGTGCTTCATCCAGACCAGCGTTTCTCATGATGTACTCTGCATATAAGTTAAATATGTAGGGTGACAATATACAGCCTTGACATACTCCTTTTCCAGTTTGGAACCAGTCCGTTGTTCCATGTCCAGTTCTAACTGTTGCTTCCTGACCTGCATACAGGTTTCTCAAGAGGCAGGTCAAGTGGTCTGGCATTCCCATCTAGAAAATTCAGAATTTTCCACAGTGAATTGTGATCCACACAGTCAAAGGCTTTGGCATAGTCAATAAAGCAGAAATAAATGTTGTTCTGGAACTCTCTTGCTTTTTCGATGATCCAGCGAATGTTGGCAATTTGATCTCTGGTTCCTCTGCCTTTTCTAAATCCAGCTTGAACATCTAGAAGTTCACAATCACATATTGCTGAAGCCTGGCTTGGAGAATTTTGAGCATTGCCTTACTAGTGTGTGAGGTGAGTGCAATTGTGCAGTAGTTTGAACATTTTCGGCATTGCCCTTCCTTGGGATTGGAATGAAAACTGACCTTTTCCAGTCCTGTGGCCATGGCTGAGTTTTCCAAATTTGTTGGCATATTGAGTGCAGCAGTTTTACAGCATCATCTTTTAGGATTTGAAATAGCTCAACTGGAATTCCATCACCTCCACTAGCTTTGTTCATAGTGATGCTTCCTAAGACCCATTTGACTTCACATTCCAGGATGTCTGGCTCTAGGTGAGTGATCACACCATCATGATTATCTGGGTCATGAAGATCTTTTTTGTATAGTTCTTCTGTGTATTCTTGCCACCTCTTCTTAATCTCTTCTGCTTCTGTTAGGTGCATACCATTTCTGTCCTTTATTGTGCCCATCTTTGCATGAAATATTCCCTTGCTATCTCTAATTTTCTTGAAGAGATCTCTAGTCTTTCCTATTCTATTATTTTCCTCTATTTCTTTGCATTGATCACTGAGGAAGGCTTTCTTATCTCTCCTTGCTATTCTTTGGAACTCTGCATTCAATCGGTATATCTTTCCTTTTCTCCTTAGATTAATAATAAAGTTTCAAATGCATGTTATTCTCTTTAAAACAGAAGATAATTACTTCACTGATTATTTTTATTTAAAATGCTAATTATGGCAAATAATAAATGCTAATCGTATAAGTAACATACACAACTATAAAGAAACAAATTATAAAGTTGCTTATATTCATAAAGCTAAGACAACCACAGTTAATTATTTGTTTTGTGCCCCCAAACATGCTTTGTCCTGCTTGAATGTATGGACGCTCTCTTTTATTAATATGTGTCTATATGCTTTAGCTTTCACTGTATAATGAAACCACTCAGAAACTCAGTATAATTACATAATAAACATTTATTTCTTGTGTATCTCAGTTCAGAGCCTCAAGTCTGGACAGCTCTTCTGATCTCATCTTAGCTTTCACATTCTTCTGGAAGTCAGCTGAAGGTCTTTGGATCTAGGTTGAGTTCAACTGGAGTGATCTACTTTGCTTCATTGCAATAGCAGAGATAAAAGAGTGAACAAACAGAATTACTCAAAGTTGCCTGAAAGGTATAAAAGCTTCTAATTTTGCTCACTTCTGGTATTCATTCTCTTGTGAAGTCTGCCATGTACCTGTACTGCTTTTCTCTTGTTAATCTGCTTATTTCAACTTAATTGTTAGATGAAACCAGGGACCCAAAGAGAGTAGAGGAGAATTCTTTCCTCCCCTACAAATATACATTACTGCTTTGCCCCCTAATTTATACCAATAACATTACTACCAAAAGGTAAAGTGTAAAAAGGATGAACAAAGAGTGAACTTTTAAATATTTATTTTATTTAAACTACCCTAACTAGATACTCTGCATCTTGTCATTTACTTTAATCTTTGTGTATTTGATAGAATTAACTAAAATCTTGTTTTCATAGTAATTTATTTATCTGTGAAACTTAACCTTTTCTAATATGCTTATTATTACACTGTATTTCTTCATTTGCCTGTTGGACCAGTAAGCATGAGGTAGGTTAGCTCAGAAGTCAGAAAACATTCAGCTAGTTTTTAGCTGAAAATGCATTCTATTTCCTCATGGTCATCTTTTTAAATTTTTAAATTTTATTCCCATGATACAGTTTACACAGATTTTTTTCTGTGTTCATTTCCTTTACTTCCTAAATTTTTCCTTGGTGCTTCCCTAAGCAAAAAGTTATTAATCAAACCCCTTTTGTGCCTTAGCTATACTTATAAAAGAAACAGAATATATTTGTCATTTCTTATATTTCATATATTAAAACCCCACATATTTGTCGTTCAGAGCTCCACTTTCATTATCACTAAATAGCTATTAATGTTCACCAGTGCATCATATGAGATTTATTTCCAAAGCCTCATTATGGTAGAAATGAAAAATGAACAAGTATGAAAGAAGTTTTAAGGTAAGTGAAGTAGAAATGCAAGAAGGAGGTAAAATATAAAGGGAAAACCAAGGAAATCAATTATATATATTATTAATATAAAAATATGATAAAAATTTGTTAAATTAAATGTTACAAGTTGAAGAAATTAAATAAAAGGAGAAGTGATAGAATAAATTAGTTAAGAGCCTACTCCTCCGAGTTGAAAGTGTGATTGGATCCTGATCCTGTTCCTTCCAGTGAATGAGCTTGAGCAGTTATTTTATTTCTATGTGATTCGGCTTAAAGAGCTTTAAAATAAGGATAGTAATAGAGCATCTGAGGATTGTTGCAAGGATTAAATGAGAAAATAAATATGACGTAAGAGTTCTTGCTAACATAATATATACTTATGCTGCTGCTGCTAAGTCGCTTCAGTCGTGTCCGACTCTGTGCGACCCCAGAGACGGCAGCCCACCAGGGTCCCCCATCCCTGGGATTTTCCAGGCAATAATACTGGAGTGGGTTGCCATTTCCTTCTCCAATGCATGAAAGTGAAAAGTGAAAGTGAAGTCGCTCAGTCGTGTCCAACTCTTAGAGACCCCATGGACTGCAGCCTACCAGGCTCCTCCATCCATGGGATTTTCGAGGCAAGAGTACTGGAGTGGGGTGCCATTGCCTTCTCCGAATATATACTTATACTTCAGTATTATTAAATGAACCAGTCATGATAACCTCTCTGGATGAGAAGCTATTTTCAAATGGCTAAAGATAAATATAGAATGTTTAAATGGGAATTAACAGGCTGTCCTCCGTGTCCTGCAACATTTTAGGTTTTTGTTTACATTTGGTGTCACAGTAAACTTATGGTTCTTAGCTTTATTTGCTGTGTTATATCCAAACTACACATTTCTGTGGTTTACAACTGATTTATTGTTTATCATAGTGCCTGGCCCCAAAAGGTGCTAAATAAATATTTACTGAGTAGTGATAACATTTTTTAACTAGAGTGTTTGAGGGAAATGAAAAGACAGATGTGTCTTTCCACATTTGATTTTCTCACCTACAATCATAATTCTATTTGGTGTTACCTAATATCACCCCCCAAATTCTAGGTGCCGAGCAAAACATGTTGAATGAGTTCTGTTTTAAAACTCGGATTGCGAAGATCAGACTATTATGCTGGGGAAGTTGCTAAGACGTAAAACTGAGTGAGAAAACTTGGAATGTTACTAATGCAAAGTTATTACCAAGGGATCTGAAATTACAAAACAATACTGTTGAAATCTAAGATACATTCATTAGATGGTTTATTCTCTCACAATAACAATAATGAATTTCTACTGAAGCCTAAACTCTTACCCAAACTTTCCTACAATCAATTCCATATTACTACATATTAACTGATTTTGTGGTTCAACGCTTGACTGTGAATCTTAACTGATCATTATCCCTGAACTTTTCTTCATGTTTTAACAGCTAAACTGTGTTACTATATGTAAGTATTGAGGTTTAGATCCTGATACAGATATTTGAAACTCTTCTAAATCTCCTGAAGTTTTCCTCCCAGAGAGAATTTTGCACCTTTACTTTTATAAATCTATACTTTTCCTTTTTTGGAACAAATCATTAAGCCCATGGTTTTAACAATAAAATTAAAATTTAGATCCTTAAATATCTCTCCTAGTGGACCTTCAATTATCTTCTCTGTATTTGATGTTAGAAATGTAGGTAGTCCAATATAAAGTTACTGAGCTAATTAATCTTGAAATGAAATGCATTAAAACAGTATCATTTTTCCATAAGAATATATAACCTATGCAAACTAAAAAAGAATCTAGGTGCAATGTATCAGAAAGCTAATCTGTTTAACTTTGCCTGAAGACATTGTTCAATAATTCTCAGGAAATAAAACGCTTTGAGCATAGATTAAAGTTCATTTTTATGTTTATAAAGTTGGTGCTTCCAAACATATTTGATTTTGCCAATCAAATACATTTACTTGAAAAAT
The DNA here is from genome assembly GCF_000754665.1 of Bison bison bison. Taxonomy (NCBI): domain Eukaryota; kingdom Metazoa; phylum Chordata; class Mammalia; order Artiodactyla; family Bovidae; genus Bison; species Bison bison. The sequence goes on from NW_011495021.1 coordinate 1,043,055, forward strand.
AAAATTAAATCTGCTACGGTGAGTGTTTTTGGATGACATGGGTAATGAAATTGAAGCATGTTATGTTTTTATGTTCATTATTGTGATTAAATTTAGATTCTAACTAATGCCTAAGAGCATGAATTTAGGATTCAAAATGACCATGGAGAGTTGATTAAAAAATCTGCTTCAATGAAATTCAGTAAGGAAGAGTAATTGAATACATACTGTATATACATAGCATATACTTGGGATTTCTATGTTAAACATAGTCAAATTGAATCTAAATTCAACAGGAAGTAAATTTTTATAAAACCAATGACTTCATTCTTCTGATCTTCTTTATTTAGGACCTAATTATAATTATTATCTCAACTGTGTTGATATCTGCTTGGAGGCCTCTAAGCTTCTGTGAGATACCAAGAATTCCAATAAGAAATGAACATCTTGGAATTTAGTATTTTTCCTGTTATCCTTTAGCTATTGGACTTTTTGGCAACTGACAAATAACTTTTTAAAAGAATCTAATTCATGTTAGGTTAAGTGCTATAAATTTTAAGTATATGTTATCATTTAATTCTCACAACATTAATTAATAACCCTGTATTAAAGATAATAAAAGTGTTCAGGTCACTTGGCTGACAAGTTGCAGAGCTGTACTATTTCTAAAATCAATGGTCTTTACCCTTGAACTAAAGATGAACTTCATAAGGAGGGGAAAGGTTTTACATCATTAGTCACATCTGTAGCAGGGAAATCTATTGTTAGTTACTGGGCAATTGCAAATGTACACAATATCTTGGGCAGTATTTCAGAAATTACCAAAAACTGGCTATTAGAATGGCACTTTTGTGTTGTTTTAGTGGATAAACAAACAAACACATAGAAATAGAAATATATATTGTTTAACCTGTAGAAAGCACTTGTACTAAACATTCTATAGTATACCTATATTCTTTCTTAAGGAGTGCTAGTTTTTTAAGGGTTAAAGAACATTATCAAAAATTTGAATATCATTAACTCTAAGAAGTATACTTCATAAGCAACATCATATATATCTACATTTCCTTACTCTCTTTTCTAGATCATTAAATTAAGTGACCATATCCAGGTCAATGTCTTTTCTTCTCTCCTTTTATCCTATCAGATTTGTTTCTACCAAAACAAAGCTTCTAATAAAAATTTAAATGCCAAGTGTAAGCTAGTTCTCTACAAGTCAAGATTTTTGGAAAGACTTAAAATGACAAGAAAAATAATCTATTTTTTTTTAAAGAAAAGAAGTACAACATTTCCAGAAACTCAAACTTTTTTCCCATCAATGGGGGAAATAGCAAAGGCAGAAGTCCTGAATCCACCTTTAGAGATTTGGAAATAGTTGTTGTGGTTGTTTAGTCACTCAATTGTGTCCGACTCTTTGTGATCCCATGTACTGTAGCCCGGCAGGCTCCTCCGTCGATGGGATTTTCCAGGCAAGAATACTGGCGTGGGTTGCCATTTCCTTCTCCACTGAAATAGGTGGTCCTCCACAAACACATACTTTAGTAAGTTCCCCTACTGATCCTAATTCACACAAAAAAAACTGTCTTAAAGTTAAATCTGGAAAGTGATTGTCACTTAAAGAGTAGCCTTTGCATACAGAGTAAACTATATTTAAGAGAGTGTAAATAGCTTAAAATTTACTTTTAATTTCTTTCCTTGATCTAAGATTACTTTAAATACTTTCCTTGATCTCCATTATTTCTCTGAACCCATTATAAAATCAATGTAAAGACTTCCTTTCTTTTTTTGTATTTGAATTCTATCTTCAGTTGTTTGATTCCTTTTAGTAGGTTGTATAATGATGACCCAAAGATGACATATCCTAATTCCTAGAATTTACAAATGTTTCCTTTTTTGGAAAAAAAGACCTCTGCAGATGTGCTTAAATTAGGATCTTGAAATGGGAAGATTATCCTGGATTATCCAAGTAGACCCTACATGTAATCACATGTGCAGATAAGCCTGGGAATGCTGGCAGCCCAGAAATTGGAAGAGACAAGGAATGGATGCTCCCCAATAGCTGCTGGAAGGAGGATGCCTTGCCATAACCTTGATGTCAGACTCCTGGCCTCCAAAATTATGAGAAAAGAAATTTTTGTTATTTTAAGCCACCAAGTTTTTGGTAATTTGTTAAACCAGACATAGGTAACTTATATAGTCCCCTATCAGGAAAGGAACTTAATCATTTTCATCTTGCAGTCCTATCACCTGGAACACTGTTGGCTTAGAATAGTGGTTCTAAATCTTGATTTCAGTTCAGAATAACACAAAAATCTTTAACAAATTACTAATGTTCAGACCAAATATCCCCACTAGAGAAATTCTGATTTACCTGCTTTGAGATGAGATCTGGGCATTAGTATTTATTTTTTTAACTCTCCACACTGTGCCTAACCAAAGTTGAGAAACACAGGCATCAAAAATGATTGAATGAATGGATAGTTATTTAGTAGGGTATAGTAGATGAGAGCAATGCTCTGAAATCAGACAGCCAGGGGTCCAGTCTCAGCTCCACAGTGTGCCAACTGTGAGATCTATACCAAGCTGTCCAATCATCAGTTTCTTCATTTTTAAATAACGAGACAATAAAATTCTCTTCATTAAGGTTACTATGAAGCTCAAATAAAATAATGCAGAATTTTAAAAAAAATATAGTGCCTAATCCATTGCAAATTCTCAATAAATGTTAGATTTCAATTTAGAAAAAAAATTATTTCACAATCTTTAGTCAAGCAAAACTAAACTTTGAATTTGGGTTAATGAAGAAGACTAAGGATTTTAACCCAAATCAATACTTAATATTATGTAAAACAATCTTATACAACCCTTAGTTTGATTATTTCAATTAACTGAGCTTCTGAAATTCTTAAATATAAGTTTATTGCCAGTAACCCAGAGATTTGCCAAGCAACTTCTTTAAAATCCTACAATTGAATTCCTTCTATTGACTCACCCAATGTGTTCTCTCTTAATGTAATTACATTAGAATTCCCTTGTTTAAGTTAAAATTTGTACGCTTTGCATGGTAGAGAATGAAGAAACATTTTGTATATAGTGGAGCCATGCAAATCTTTCCAAAGTCTTTTATTTTTTTTTTTTTTGCCCCTTTCCCAAATCCCCATCTGTTTTGCTGATATGCCAATATCTGGGGTCTGTTTTTCATAATATCATTTTGTTTGTGAGGATGTCTGTTTCTGAGAGTTCATGAGCTGGCTGACAATGAAAAAGTGACTACAATAAGGCCAGGAAATATCCTGAGAAATAAAGCAAAAGCCAGGAAAACCACTCACTCTGCTGGTCAGGACACGGAGGACTCAGGAGAACAGGCACAGTCCTTACTGGGGAGGATCTCCTTGGTGGCTAAAGAAACTTCCAAGGGGCTACCACTGTGTATTAGAATCACATCACAGCCACTGACATTCCCTCCAGAATGGTTTAAACAAAGTAACTTTGTGTGGGAAACAGTTTCATTTTGCAAAGAAAGAAAGCAAATAAGAGAAATGGCAAATAACATTAAAAAAAAAAAAAATCCTCTCTGCACCAAGAAAATGAAGATGGAAGGAGGGGAAAAGGAAAAAAAATAATAACTCCAATACTTCTGTTAAGTATTTGTTAATTTTGATTCCATATTTAACTAAAGACAGTCTGAAGAATGCCTGGAATAAAAGTAAGTTTGTTTCCCTCTGATATTTTTTGCACAGCTGATAATTTTCATTCCCTCAACACTGATTGGATGAATATGTCAGAAAGAAGGATCTTTTTCTCCTTGGTTTTAAAAAAGGGTCATAAAAATTATAGGCAATTTATCTTTGTTAGAATTTTACATGAAACTTCCAGCGTTACACATGTGTCTCCACTTTGTTCAATGGTCTATGTCGTCGATGTTATAAACATAAGAATATCACCCTTAAAGCTTAATGCACATATGAAAACTGCTGATTAAAAACTTATTTTAACAAGAGTAAATCCCCACTTGATAGGATAATAAAGAGAAAATCTTTAATCTCATTTATTTTCCAGTTTTATGCTGGGTAGAAGGCATGGGTGCTATACATTTATGTTAGCACTAGACTTAAAGACAAGTAAGGTCATCTGTGATATAAGACAATTTTCATACTGATAGAAAATAGGAGTTCTTTTCTCTTGGGTAAGACAATAGTGTGCTTTCTATACAGCAGGTGGTGGATAGAGGTTTGAAAAAGGCTCACAAAGTGGTCTGTTCAATTTCCTGTCATAGCACATCACTGGGAAAAATTTAGACTCTTATTTTTTTTTAACCTCTATTTGATCAGTAAATACTTTAGAAAGAAGAAGTGGGTTCACAGAGTGCCTCAGAAATGTGCAAAGACTCTGGAACTGTCCAACCCAGACTATACTCTGTGGCCCATCAGCTTGACAGCCATTGAGAATGGCTTCCACTTGGCGATAGGAAACCAGGAGGAAACATAAAGAATGTGATTCCTTTCCAGCTCTGTTTAATCACTTTCAAGAAGAATAGCTTATAACAACATGACATGTAAAAAGATGGGGGTGGGAGAAGAACCTTTCAAGGAAAATAGAAACTTTACTTTAGAAATATTTCATTCCCTAGTTGGTTCTACATCTATGCAAATACAGGCCCTCATAATTAGCTCTAAACTTTTAAACCTTTTGTGTAAAATTCCATTTTCAGCAGAGATGTCACCATGTGCTATATCCCTTTCCCCTCCCTCTGGCTTTAATTCAGGTGATAGACAGGAAAAGGAGAGTTCCAGAATCCCGCCTTTTCCCAGCTAGGCACAGCTTTTTCAGCTTGAGGTATAACAATTGTAGGAAATGGTGAATGATGGAAACTTTTTCCTAGAAGTGGAGTTTGAAGCCTAGACGAGCCACTCCTATTTGAGCCATAACTACTTACAGAGGCATGAATCGGAGGAAACTGGCCACATTGAGAAGGCCCGAACAGACAACCTTGACAGAGGACTAGATTGTCGCTTCCTGAAGGTGGTGGACTAACACACTCCCAGGATGCACCTTCCTCTGACATTTCCTGAGCTTTGCCTCATTATTTATCTACTCCCAGGATTCATGAAAGGGATTGTGATCTGCATTTTTTTTTAAATACATATAAAAAGCAGCCACTAATAATAATTTTCTGAAGCAAGAGATCGTGGATGTACACAACTTTTCCTAGGGTTAGCATTTATTACATGAGGACAAGCTGCAGAGGAAACAGCTTAAATATGGCCTTGCATTTTAAAATGCACCCCCTCCTCCCAAAAAATGAGCTGCTGAGAGACTAAAAGAGAAAAGAGACTGACTATCTACAGTTTGACAATAAAGCATTCCCATTTCTCTTAAATGGAATTTTCAGTCACTGTTCAAATGAAAGCAAATTATTCATTATCAAGACTTCCATGTCCCTGAAAAGTAAAAGTAAATTGCGTCAGCTGTCCTTTTTAAGCTTTTGTCTTACAAATAAGATTATATATGAGAAGTGATTTGAATTCAAGATGACTTGAAAATTAAGTCATTTTTGTGGTTGTCATTATACTAGGCAAGGATTTAATTTACAGGATGAAAGTGGGGAGAGTTTAAATTGAATTTTGCTTTAATACCATGATAATAAATTACTCTTGTCATATTTTATAATTAAGAAATAAATTAATATATATATTTTGTAAGGTATCTTAAGATTAAGTGAGTTTTTCTTCAGAACATGTGTTGGGAAGTGGGAAGAGTATATGGATATTAATCAACAGAAAAAGGCTATTTATTATTCAAGCTTCAGTATTAATAATTAACAAAAGGTTAAGGAGGTAGCAGACTAAATTCAAGTAAGGAACTTTGAATTAAACAATGATGATGAGGATACAAGGCATTTCCTGAGGATTTATCTTTGATTAGGAGAACTTGTTGAAAGAACTTGGCCTTTAATTCTAGCCAGTACCTAATCCCCAGGAAGTATCCTTAACTTTACTGCTATTGTAAGATAACACTAGACACTTTCAGACAGAAAATGATTTGTCTTTTTTAAGCCTGGTGTAACTCAAATATATTCAGATCTCTTTCATCATTTCTCAGCATTACACAGCATTCCATGTGTAGCTTACATGTAATATTACTACATATAGTCTAAGATTTATAGTATAATAGTTAAGAGTAGTACTTTAGTCAAATAAAATACCTTTGAATCTTAGTCCCAAAAGCTCTATATGTCTTCAAACGGGTTACTTAACTTCTCCAACTATTACATAAACTGTAGCATAGGTATAATATGATCCTAATTAATTATGATTAAATTAAGTGAGAAATAATATTACACAGAGTGCGTAGTACAGACCAACATTACTGATGAATTTAGATGCAAAAAAAATTCAACAAAATTTAGCAGACTGAATTCAACAATTCATTAAAAGGCACAAACACCATGATCAAGTGGGATTTGTCCCAGGGATGCAAGAATGATTTAATATCTTAAAATCATTCCGTGTGATACACAACATTATCAAATTGAAGAATAAAAATCATATAATAATCTCAATGGGTGTAGAAAAAACTTTTGACCAAACTGGATATCCATTTACAATAAAATCTCTCAACAAAATATGTTTAGAGGGAACATACCCAAAATAATAAAGGCCATGTATGACAACCTACAGCAAAAATCATACTCAATGATGAAAAGCTGAAAGCATTTCCTCTAAGATCAGGAACAAGAAAAATGTGCCCACTCTCACCACTTTTATTCTACATAGTACAGGCAGTTCTAACTACAGCAATCAGACGAAAAAGGAAATAAAAGAAATACAAATGTCAAAGGCAGAAATAAAATTGTCACTGTTTGCATGATACTATATCAATGCACTATATCAATTTTTATATATAAAAATTGTAAAAATGCCAGCAAACACTACTAGAATAAATGATTCAATAAAGTTGCAGGATACAAAATTAATACACTGAAAACTGTTATATTATTTATACACTAATAACAAACTAAAAGAGAAATTAGGAAAACATCCCATTTACAATTACATTAAAAAAAGAATAAAATACCTCAAAAAATATCTAACCAAGGGAATAAAAGACTAGTACTCTGAAAACTCTGAAGTCAGTAATGAAAGAAATTGAAAATGATGCATACAGATGTAAATATATACCATGCCCATGGATTGGAAGAATGAATATTGTTAAAATAACCATATAATCCATGGCAATCTAAAGATTTAATGCAATCCATATCAATTTTTTTCACAGAACTAGAAAAAATAATTCTAAATTTTGTATGGAAACATGAAAGCCCCCAAATAGCCAAAGCAATGTTGGGAAAGAAGAATAAAGTTTGGAGGTATCACATGCTTTTTTTCAAGCTATACTATAAGGCTAGAGTAATCAGAACATTATGATATAGGTGCAAAGACACACAAAGCAATGGAACAGATTGGAGAGCCCAGATTAAACCCACTTACATGATCAAGTAATCGACAACAAAAAAGGCAGGAATGTACTGTGAGTAAAAGATAAATCTTCAATAAATGGTGCTGGGAAAACTGGACAGCTCCATGGCAGTGAATGAAACTCAACTACTTTCTCAAAACATATACAAGAATAAATTCAAAATGGATTAGAAATGTAAAAATAAGACCAGAAACCATAAAACTAGAAGAAAACATAGGCAGTACATTCTTTAACATCAATCTTAGCAACACAATTTTTTGGATATGTCTCTTCAGGCAAGAAAAACAAAAGCAAAAATAAACATATGGAACTATATCAAGCTAAAAAGCTTTGGCACAGCAAAGGAAACCATCAACGAAATGAAAAGGCAGCCTAATAAAACAGGAGATGTTTTTAAATAATATATCTGGTAAGGGGTTAATATCTTAAATATAAAAAGAGCTCAAGTAACCCAACATCAAAAAATGAGAAACAAAATAACAACCAATTAAGAAATGGGCAGAGGAGCAAATAGATATGTTTTCAAAGAAGACGTAACAAATGGTGAACAGACACATGAAAATATGCTTAATATCACTAATCATCAGGAAAATGAAAATTAAAACCACAATGATATATCACCTCACCCCTGTCAGAATGGCCATCATCAAAAAGACAAGAAATAAGTGTTGGCAAGGATTTAGAGAAAAGGGAAGTCTTGTGCGCTGTTAATAAAATTGTAATTTTGTGCAGCCACTGTGGAAAGCATTATGGAGGCTCATCAAAAAATTAAAAATAGAAATGCCATATGATCCAGCAATTTTACTTTTAAGTATTTATGCAAATAAAACAAAAACACTAATTCAAAAAGATGTATGTACCTCAATGCCCATTACAACCTTATTTATAATAGCCAAGATATGGAAACAATCTAAGTCTCCATTAATAAATAGTTAAGAAGGATGTGGTATATATACATACTTCTAAGTCACTTCAGCCGTGTCCAACTCAGTGTGACCCCATAGATGGCAGCCCATCAGGGATTCTCCAGGCAAGAACACTGGAGTGGGTTGCCATTTCCTTCTCCAATGCATGAAAGTCAAAAGTGAAAGGGGAGTCGCTCAGTCGTGTCCAACTCTTTCCAACCCCATGGACTGCAGCCTACCAGGCTCCTCCATCCATGGGATTTTCCAGGCAAGAGTACTGGAGTGGGGTGCCATTGCCTTTTCCAATATATACATATATACACACACAAATGGAATATTCCTTATTAAAAATGATGCCCAGTTTTTGACACCACACAAATTCTTATGTTTAAGTTTCCTTGTTTCTCATGTTCAATGTGTAGCTTTTCTGTGAATTGGTATGATTTATCTTCTATACAATTAAGGAAAGTGAAAGTCATATCCAACTAAACGCAGGTTTCCAAAGAACAGCGTGGAGAGACAAGAAGGTCTTCTTCAATGAACAGTGTATAAAAAAACTAGACGAAAACAACAGAAGGGGAAAGACTAGAGATCTCATCAGGAAAACTGGAGATATCAAGGGAACATTTTGCCCGAAGTTGGGCACAATAAAGGACGGAAATTGTAGAGACCTACTAGATGCTGAAGAGATTAAGAAGAGATGGGAGAAGTACACAGAAGAACTGTATAGAAAAGATCTAAATGAACCGGATTACTGTGATTGTGTGGTGAGCCACTCAGAGCCACACATTGTGGAGAGTGAAGTCAAGTGGGCCTTAGGAAGCACTGCTGTTAATAAAGCTAGTGGATGTGACAGAATTCCAGTAGAACTATTCAAAACCCTAAAGGATGATGCCATCAAGGTGTTGCATTCAATATGTCAGCAAATCTAGAAGACCCAGCAGTGGCCACAAGACTCGAGAAGGTCAATCCTCATTCCAGTTCCCAAACAGGGTAGTACTAAAGAATGTGCTAACCTTCAGACTCATCTCCTGTGCTAGTAAGGTCATGCTTAAAATCTTGCATGCTAGGCTTCAGCATTACATGAATCAAGCACTTTCAGATGTCCAAGCTGAGTTTAGAGAAGGAAGAGGAACCAGAGATCAAATTGCCAACATTTGCTGGATCATAGAGAAAGCTAGAGAACTCCAGAAAAAAATCCATTTCATTGACTATACTAAAGCCTTTGATTGTGTGGATCATAATAAACTGTGGAAAGCTCTTAAAGAGATAGTAATACCAGACCCTCTTACCTATCTCCTGAGAAACGACTATGCGGGTTAAGAAGCAACAGTTAGAACCCTGATTGGAACAACTGATTGATTCAAGGTTGAGAAAGGAGTATGACAGGGTTGTCTGCTATCACCCTGCTGGTTTAATCTATATGCTGAACACATCATGAGAAATGCCAACTGGATGAGTTACAAGTTGGAATCAAGATAGGCAGGAGAAGCATCAACAATCTCAATATGTGGATGATACAACTTAATGGTGCAAAGATAAGGGGAACTAAAAAGCCACGTGATGAGGGTGAAGGA
>NW_011495021.1:1053094-1053714 GCF_000754665.1 Bison bison bison
CATTCAGGTATGACCTAAATCAAATCCATTATGATTATACAGTGGAAGTGAGAAATAGATTTAAGGGCCTAGATCTGATAGATAGAGTGCCTGATGAACTATGGAATGAGGTTCATGACATTGTACAGGAGACAGGGATCAAGACCATTCCCATGGAAAAGAAATGCAAAAAAGCAAAATGACTGTTTGGGAAGGCCTTACAAATAGCTGTGAACAGAAGAGAAGCAAAAACCAAAGGAGAAAAGGAAAGATATAAACATCTGAATGCAGAGTTTCAAAGAATAGCAAGAAGAGATAAGGAAGCCTTCCTCAGTGATCAATGCAAAGAAATAGAGGAAAACAACAGAATGGGAAAGACTAGAGATCTCTTCAAGAAAATTAGAGATACCAAGGGAACATTTCATGCAAAGATGGGCTTGATAAAGGACAGGAATGGTATGGACCTAACAGAAGCAGAAGATATTAAGAAGAGATGGCAAGAATACACAGAAGAACTGTACAAAAGAGATCTTCACGACCCAGATAATTACGATGGTGTGATCACTGACCTAGAGCCAGACATCCTGGAATGTGAAGTCAAATGGGCCTTAGAAAGCATCATTACGAACAAAGCTAGTGGA
>NW_011495021.1:1053814-1056129 GCF_000754665.1 Bison bison bison
CCATTTCATTGACTATACTAAAGCCTTTGATTGTGTGGATCATAATAAACTGTGGAAAGCTCTTAAAGAGATAGTAATACCAGACCCTCTTACCTATCTCCTGAGAAACGACTATGCGGGTTAAGAAGCAACAGTTAGAACCCTGATTGGAACAACTGATTGATTCAAGGTTGAGAAAGGAGTATGACAGGGTTGTCTGCTATCACCCTGCTGGTTTAATCTATATGCTGAACACATCATGAGAAATGCCAACTGGATGAGTTACAAGTTGGAATCAAGATAGGCAGGAGAAGCATCAACAATCTCAATATGTGGATGATACAACTTAATGGTGCAAAGATAAGGGGAACTAAAAAGCCACGTGATGAGGGTGAAGGAGGAGAGTGAAAGAGTTGGTTTAAAACTAAGTATTAAAACTAAGATCGTGGCAACTGGCCCCATTACTGCATGGCAAGTAGAAAGGGAAAGGTGGAAGTAGTGACAGATTTCCTCTTTGGGGGCTCTAAAACTACTGCATATGGTGACTGCATCCATGAAATCAGAAGACATTTGGTTCTTGGCAGGAAAGCTACGACAAACCCAGACAGTGTGTTGAAAATCAGACACATTACTTTGCCAATAAAGGTCCATATAATCAAGGCTATGGTCTTCCCAGGGTTCACCTACAGTTATCAGAGTTGGACAATAAAGAAGGCAGAGTGCTGAAGAATTGATGTCTTCTAACTGTGGTGCTGGAGAAGACTCCTGAGAATCCCCTGGACAGGAAGGAGATCAAACCAGTTAATCTTAAAGGAAATCAACCCTAATTACTTATTGGAAGGACTGATACTGAAGCACCAGTATTTTGGTCATCTGATGAGAACAGCCGACTCATTGGAAAAGTCCCTGATGCTGGAAAAGATTGAGGGCAGAAGGAGAAGAGGGTATCAGAGTGTGAGATGGCCAGATGGCATCACCGATGCAATGGACGTGAACTTGGGCAAACTTTGGGAGATGTGAAGGACAGAGAGGCCTGGCATGCTGCAGTCCAGGGGTCATAGAGTTGAGCATGACTATGCAACTGAACAACAAAAGCAAGTAAGGAATAAGGAATTTAAGGGAGAGAACGGGCCTTGACTTACTCTATCAAGATGCAGCACCATATCCTCAAGGCTCTGACAAGATGAGATAGGTAAGAAATCTCAGGAGCTTAGTAGTGATTCAAGTGGAAGAGATGTCAGTCTCTTGCACAGCTTAAATGTGCTTTGAGGGGAAGATCTTTGAACTGAGGACTAAGGAATAACTTACATTCCCAGACATGAAAATACCCTGAAAGGCTGTCTTCCTCTCTTATCTCTAGATGGGGTGCTTGTGTGCTCAGTCATGTCCAACTGTTTGTGACTCCATGGACTGTAGCCCACCAGGCTCTTCTGTCCATGGGATTTCCCAGGTAAGAATACTGGAATGGATTGCCATTTCCTCCTCTGGGGGATCTTCCTCACCCAGGGATCAAACCTGCATCTCCTGCATTGGCAGGCAGATTCTTTACTGACTCCAGATTTCTTGGGCTTCCCTTGTTGTTCAGCTGGTAGAGAATCTGCCTGAAATGCAGGAGATGTGGGTTCAATCCCTGGGTTGGGAAGATCCCTTGGAGAAGGGAAAGGCTACCCACTCAAGTATTCTGGCCTGGAGAAGTCCACGGACTGTGTAGTCCATGGAGTTGCAAAGAGTTGGACACGACTGAGCAACTTTCGCTCTTTTCTTACCACTGAGCCACCTGGGAAGCTCCATATCTAAATGGTAAATGCTGCCAAAGGAGGCCTCTCTCCTCCCCCAAGAGACGTGATAAGTCTTATGCTTAAAAGTGAGCCCTCTTTGACCTCAGTCACAGAGAAATGGGAAACATTGCTCTCAAATTGCCCTGGAGACCACCTGGGATTAAATCTTTACTTGAACACTTAATCCTGCAAATTCATTAAAGTCTCTGTGATTTGTTAAATAGGATTATTTCTTATCTGTAAAACTGAGATAATAATACCTACTAGATACAGTAAACAAAAAACAAGACTGGGAGCTGACTGTGGCTCAGATCATGAACTCCTTATTACCAAATTCAGACTTAAATTGAAGAAAGTAGGGAAAACCACTAAATCATTCAGGTATGACCTAAATCAAATCCATTATGATTATACAGTGGAAGTGAGAAATAGATTTAAGGGCCTAGATCTGATAGATAGAGTGCCTGATGAACTATGGAATGAGGTTCATGACATTGTACAGGAGACAGGGATCAAGACCATTCCCATGGAAAAGAAAGGCAAAAAAGCAAAATGGCT